>NC_071328.1:1800000-2057140 GCF_010183535.1 Caenorhabditis remanei | reverse complement strand
ATTCCACGAGTTACTGAAAAATAATGAAAAATGGTGGAATTATATGGATTTAGACGGAAAAATTGACGAAAATAAGGTTTTGAGTGTAAAAAAATCGATTAAAATCGCGAAAAATCAACCTAAAACTGGCTAAAATGACTGAAATTTCGAAAAATGAGATATCGACTCAGAAAATGAACTTTTTATCGATAAATCATGGCTTTTTAGCTGAAAAAACCGGTCAAAATCGCTTAAATCGGCAAAAAACACTCAAAATCAACGAAAAATCAATTTTTTCTCGATTTGCCGAAAAATAGAGTGAGCAAGTGAAGCTCATTACGAAATTAGTGACATTTTTCATCAATTTTTCGGTTTCCACGACGAAAAATGAAGTTCTGTGCGAATAAAGTGCTGAAAATTGTGTTTAAATTATTATTTTTGAAGAAATTCGGCGAGAAAGTGATTTTTTACAAAAAAATTCTGAAAATCAATTTTCCGACGGAATTTTAGGTTTTTAAACGCAAAAAATTAGATAAAACTGATAAAAAAATTCGTAAAAAAAAAAGCTGAAAACACCAAAAACTTGAGAAAATCACATTTCCCTGAAAAAATAGGCGAGAAAATGGTTTTGAGCTGAGAAATTCGATTAATCAGCATCCCGTTATTGATTTTCCATTTTTTTAATGACAAAAACCGAGTTGATCTCCAAAAAATGCGCGAAACAGCCAAAAACGGCCAAAAACGCAAAAAAATTATTTGAAATTTCGAAGACGGATTATCTTTCGCAATAATTATCGAAAAATTCCTCGTTTTGGTATCAAAAATTCGAAAATTTTCGTCAGAATTCGAAAAAACTGAAAATTCCGCATTTTAAAACCTAAAAATTACCGATTTTCAAGCGTTTTAGAATATCAGAAAATTTGAAATAAAAATTTTGCGCCGAAATTCGCACTCTCTCACCGCGGAGACGCAGAGAAACAGGCGGGTTTAAAGGCGCATCGTCGCGCCGAGACACTCGAATTCAAATTCGTTCGGTTTCCCACAGTGTGCGGTGGAGCGCGTTTGCTGACCACGTTGGGAAATTGCAAAAAAAAAAGAATTAATAGAAAAATGCACATTTCTCATTGATTTTCAACCAAAATCGCTGAAATTTGGCTCAAAAAATTCACAGAAAAATGCGGAAACCCCTATTATCCATCGGACTGTCTCAGTTCGGCTTGAGCGTGTTGCAGGTAAAAAAGAAAAATTTGTAATTACAAAAAAACATTTTCCAGACTCTATTCATGTTCTATTACGTCAAAGTGTACATAAATCAGTTCCATGTGAACACCGCGTGGTTTAACATTGCACAAACGCTTTTTATGTTCTGGAACACGATAAATGACCCGATTTTTGGGTATTTGCAGGTAGAAAATAGGGTTTTCGCCTGAAAAAAAGGAAAAAAAGTGAGATTTTTCCCAGGAAATCCGTGGATCCTGGCTAAAAAACCGGTTGCTTGTCATCAAATGGCTCTCCCCACTACTCGTCGCCTCATTCGTCTTCATGTGGATTCCATGGGACACCTCGGGCTCAGATTGGGAGGGAATTCATCTGATTCTGTCGCTTTTCCTCTATGACGCTTTCTTAGTGCTATCGGAGTCGCGTGGGGCGCCCTTTTCGCTGATACCACACGGAATCAGCCGGCGGTCAGGGTGAAGGCGTTGAAATACTCGCAAATCGCCATTTTGTTATCCGTTTTTTCGATTGCGGTGACGGAAAAACTGAGTTTAAGCCTGCAGGTGAGTGTTTTGGGGGTTAAAAGTGGGAAAAATGGGAAAAATCGCAGAAAATCTGGTCTGTAAACGATGAAAAGTGAGATTTTCACAAAAAATATCATTTAAAAGTGCGAAAATCGAGAATCTTAGTTTTTGCGGAAACCAACTTTTTCTCATAAAAATGGTGAGGAAATTCAATTTTTCTTATCAAAAATTGGGTTTTTTAAGCCAAAATTCGATTGAAATTGCAAAATTTCGCTATTTTGGATAATTTTTAAGCGAAATTCAGAACAAAAACTCTTTTTTTCGCTAACTAGAACAATTTTTGGGTTTTCTGATCGGAAAATATTCTGAAAATCATCCGAAATCCATTTTTTAGCTCATTTCAATCTATTTTCCGCGGTTTTTGCTGGAAATTCACCAATGTAAGCGCGGTGAACTCTGAAAATATCCGAAAAACACAGTCTTTAATTGGAAAAATTGAATTCCCACACCATTTTCATGAAAAAAGCTGTTAAAAATGCGCTGGTTTTCTCAAAAATTGGACAAGAATATGGATTTTTATCGATTTTTCGAATTTTAGAAGATTTTTTTGTGGAAAAATTGACGAAAATCTCTTTTTTATTATTATTTCTCAGGCAACTCAATATCAATCTAATTAGACGCGGCATCAGTTAGATTAGCTTGAATGTTGGCATGATTAGATTAATGCCGCGTCTAATTAGATTGATGAGCAATCTTGTAAGATTAATGCGCCGTCTCATTAGATTAGGGTGAAATCTTGTGTAACTTGTGATAAAATTTGAAAGTTCTTTAGGTAAAAAAGAAATAGTAAATTTACTCAAATTAAAAACAAGAGTTTTTACAATCGAAATGTACAAAAAATATAGAAAATAATACAGAAAATAGAAATTAGAAACTAGTCGAAAATCCATTGCAATGGAAGTGGAAAAAGTCATAGTTGTTTTCTGCCCCGCTGCTGTCCATTGTCGTCCACTCAGCGAATTTTGCTGTAAAATGAACGAAATTACCAAAAAACTGTTTGATTTCGGAACTCACAAAAGACTCTTTTTCGAAGCTTGTGTAGAGAGCGCTGATGTTGAAGAAGTAGACATTTATACCTGAGCAATGAACTATTATGCACGGCTAATTGAAAGCGATACAATTTGCTTACCAAAGAATTTATTCATGATTTCATCGCAATGTTGCCTTTTCTTCCAAACCAAATTGAAGTCGTGGAAGAGTGAAGACTGCAGTTGAAGACTTGAAGAGCCATAGAAACCGAAAAATACAATTTTTAATTATGGAAAATCGTGAAAAAGTCGATAAAACCGCAAACGAAATTAGTTTGCAACGATTTCAGACTTTCGAGACATAAATAGAGAATTAAAACTTAGAAAAAAAAAACATTAAAATAAAATTGAAAGAAATTTTGCGCGTTTTGTACTGACTTATTCTTAGATCCTTGGCGCGAACGAAGTGTGCGCAAGCAAAATCCACTAATCTAATGAGATTGAGATTAGATTGATGCGGTTGTAGGATTAGACTGATATTGAGTTGCCTGAGTTTTCACAAAAAATACCAAATACTACATTAATTTTCGACTTTTGAATCGGAAAATTTTGTGGAAAAAAATAGCGAAAAAACGTATTTTTTGCTCGAAAACACTGCAAAAATCTTCTGAAAATCCATTTTAGCTCACTTTTCGAGCGAAAAACCTTGGAAATAGCTCAAAAATGAGCTAAAAATGGAATTTCAGAAGATTTTCAGAATATTTTTGAGGAGAAAATAAAGTTTTCGCAATATTTTCCGATCAAAAAACCAAAAAATTGTTCTAGTTAGCGAAAAAAGAGGTTTTGTTCTGAATTTCGCTGAAAAATTATCCAAAATAGCGAAATTTTGCGATTTCAATCAAATTTTGGCTTAAAAAAACCAATTTTTGAAAATAAAAATTGAATTCCCACATCATTTTCATGAGAAAAAGTTGGTTTCTCAAGGAGAATCTTCTTTCCAGTAGTTCTATGGTGAATTTTCAGCTATCTTTCCGCAAAAATGATCAAAAACATGGATTTTTATCGATTTTTCGGATTTTAGATGATTTTTTTGTGGAAAAATTGACGACAATCTCTTTTTTATTATTAGAAATACCAAATACTACATTTTTCCGAACGACAATCTCACTTTTCAGCTTATTTTTCGACTTTTAAATCGGAAAATTTTGTGAAAAAAAAATCGCGGAAAAACTTTTTTTTTGCTCGAAAACTTGACTTTTCGAGCAAAAACCTTGAAATATAGCTTAAAATGAGCTAAAAATGGATTTTGCGATATTTTTGAGCAAAAAACCCAGATTTTATCATACTTGTCAACGGCCGAAACGGGCCGACACGGGCCGGCCCGTAACTCGCGTCAAAATGAATATTATGAACTGAAAAATATACCAAAATGTAGATCTCGACGAGTTCTTTGTCACTGATATAATACGGACCGGATGACTATTCGTTAATGTGCCGCGGACCGGGCTAGAATGGCTTTTTTGGCCATTTTCGCGTTTTTTGGCACTTTTTCCCGGCCCGCGGCATATTAACGAATAGCCATCCGGCCCGTAGTAGGCCGCGGACATAGAACTCGTCAAGATCTACATTTTGGTATATTTTTCAGCTCATAATATTCATTTTGACGCGAGTTACGAGCCGGCCCGTTTCGGCCCGTTGACAAGTATGGATTTTACCAATCTTTCAGCTCAAAATTAGGAAAAATTATTATTTCAGAACTTCAAAGTGTTCCAAGGGATCTGCCTGGGTGCCGCTGTTCTCTCCTTGATTTGTCTCTGGTTCGCAGGTCAAATCGGCGATAAATCAATCGATAAACGATCAGAAGAACAAGATCTCCACGAATTCCTTCTGGAAAATGAGCCAGATTCAGAAAAATCGCCAACTTTCTCAGAAAACGTCGAGAATTCAGTGAAATTAACGAAAGAAATCGTTTCGCAACGTCAATTTCTGGCGATTGTCTTCACAAATTTCTTCCATACCGCCCGTAGTATTGCCCATATGAATTTCGCGTCGATCATCACTGAAATCGTCATTCCCCAAGAGATTTTGCCATCGGGATCCGTCAAATTAAGCCTTTTTTTCATGGTTTTGACACTTGGACCTCAATTAGTGCTGATTTTTAATGAGAAGTTAATTGCGAGAGTCGGCGCAATTAATGTGATATCTATCAGTTATATTGTATCGTTTTTCAGTGGATTTTTGATTATTTTGGCTGGAAATCCCTATATGATTATGGCGTTTATGTTGGTCGATTGGTGAGTTGAATGGAAGGATTTTATATTTCAAAAATCAGCGAAAAATATAGAATTTTGGACGATTTTCATGCAGAAAACTGGGTTTTTCAGCTAAAAACCTCAAATATTTGGGTAAATAACTGAAAAACCAGTAAAAATATGGAGTTTTGGGCGATTTAGACTCAAAAACTGAGTGTTTTTTTTTTCTGAAAACTCAAAAATTAGCGATTTTTCCTAAAAACTGAATTTTTATGTCCCAAACGCCGTACTTTTGAAAAAAAAAAACGAAATTTCAACAATTTTTTTCGTCAAAAACTTCAGAAAATAGTGAAAAATCATAGAATTTGAATTTTTAACTAATTAAGAAATTGTGATCCGTGTTTTTTACTGCAAAACCTGGAAAATTGTTTAAAAAATTGGGATTTTTCCAGTGTTAAGTTAAAAGTTTGTTAATTTAAGTCTGAAAATCAAAATAATACGATCTTTCGCTGTAAAAATCGGGATAAAAACGATATTCTATTTATATGCTAAACATCGCTCTAAACGCTACAATTCCCGATCTCCCTACCAGTAAAGAAACATTTTTTTGGATATTAGCTCGACAAACTTTTGACAACCGCGCTCTACCGAAACCGACGGAAATTGTGTGCGAAATTGAGTGACGCCGAGAAAAAGAGACATTTTTCAAGGGCATCACGGTGGAGCGCAGTTGTAATAACTGTGCCGAGCTAATAATTTTTTTGAATTTCGCGCTATTTTATGTTAATTTTTTGGCAAATACTCATTTACTACCAATTGCTCATTTACTACCTTACTCATTTACTACTTCAACTCATTTACTACCAATTGCTCATTTACTACTTTTACTCATTTACTACTTTTACTCTTTTACTACCGTTTGCTCATTTACTACTTCACTTTTCACCACTCTCTTAGGCTTAGGTTTCTTAGAAATTCGGAAAACAATTGACAAATACGATGAATAACCGTTTTCGTCAATTTTTTCCAAATTTCTAAGAAACCTAAGCCTAAGAGAATGGTGAAAAGTGAATCCCATCATATCGCTCTAAAGTAGTAAAAGAGTAAAAGTAGTAAATGAGTAAATGGTAGTAAATGAGTTGAAGTAGTAAATGAGTAAGGTAGTAAATGAGCAATTGGTAGTAAATGAGCAGGTAGTAAATGAGTATTTGCCTAATTTTTTTAGAGCGCAGTTGCTTCATATGGATATTGTATGACCCTGTGGATACCTAAAAAGAGCCTCCGTGCAAGAGATTCTCCGCGCGGTCGTGTAGTCCTCTCGGACAAGATTTTTACCCAATTCCTTGTTTTCCAACATTTATATCGAAAAAAAAGTAGAAAAACTACAAAAGATTGTTGGAAAAAGTAAGAAAACGAGGAATTGAGTAAAAATCTTGTCCGAGAGGACTACAACTTTAGAGGCGCACCCTGTAATAGAGGCGCACCATCAATACGTTTGAAATATTTCTACTGGTTTTCAACCATTCTTTTTCAAAGTTCGTGAAAAAAAAACTGAATAAAACCTTCATTTTCGTTCAAAATACTGCAAATTTTGGGGTTTCCGTGTAATTTTGACAGAGAAAATGTTAGTTTTATTGAAAATTATTCACTTAAAAGTTGAAAAAATAGCCAGACGAGCAGGTTAAAAAATAGAGGCGCACCCTCTATTAGAGGCGCCCCTGTAATAGAGGCGCACTTTTGGAAGGAGGTTGAAAAATAGAGGCGCATGCGCCTATATTACAGTTTTTACGGTATACGTCAAAAATAAGTTTCTCAGAATTGTGGGGGTACTCGATTTTAGAACTCGGAAAAATAGAACTGCGACAAAATAAAACTGTAACAATATATAACTGACTAAAATAGAACTGCTACAAAGTGGAACTGAACAAAATGGAACTGCTACAAAATAGAACTCTTCCACTGGTTTTGAAAATGCTTATTGGGCTTATCTAATATAATTTTATATAGTTTTTTGTTAACTATTAAATAGACAAAGACTTTATCTTCATAAAATAAGTGTTTTTAGTCGACTTTTCTGCTCGAAAACTGGTTATAATTCGTCTTAAAATTCACGAATGCAAACGCGCTCCATTCGAACTAGAGTTCTATTTTGTAGCAGTTCTATTTTGTAGCAGTTCCATTGTGTTCAGTTCTATTTTTGTCAGTTCTATATTGTTACAGTTTTATTTTGTTGCAGTTCTATCTTTCCGAGTTTTAAAATCGAGTACCCCCAGAATTGTAATTTAGATCTCGAAAAACTCCCTCCAATTTCCAGCATAACAGTGCACACGATAGCCCCTTTGTTCAACATAATAATATCTGATTTCGTTGATGACGACGCCCGAAAAAACAATCGTCCATCCGGTATCCCGTCGATTGTGTTCAGTCTAAATGCACTATTCGTGAAACCAGCTCAATCGGTCGCCCCCGTTGTCATTGTGTATCTGTTGAATCAGTCGGGTTATCAGGTAAATCGGGAAGAGAGAAAGGGAAATACTGAAAATTCCGGAAAAATCCCAATTTCCCACTCGAAAATTGTCAAAATCCTTAATTTTTAGCAAAAAAAACGGATTTTTATAGAGTTTTTTTTCAGAAAATGGGATTTTCCAGCCGATTTTGATTGAAAAACGTCTCAAAAATGACACTTCCCCGGTTAAAATTCCAATGAAAAATACTCAAAAAATCTCTCGGAACCGCCAATTTTCAGCCTGAAAATAGTCAAAATTGGTAGCTGCTGGCCGAACTTTTTGTTTTGTGTTTCTAGGCCACCGAAAGTTCTTCCACCTCACAAAAAACTGTGCGGCAGTTGCAAAATTATTGTAAAAACAATTTTTCGCGACTCCGCCTCTTTTTCCCCGAATTCAATTTCCCGCTTTTATGGTTCCTCGTTTCTCCCCAGTTTGTGGGATCTCTGAATAAAACGGACGGGTGGAAGAACTTTCGGTGGCCTAGAAAAACAAAAACGAAAAATTCGGCCAGCACTGACCAATTTCGATCATTTTCCATTTTCGGGGCTGAAAATCCGCGGTTCCGATGCATTTTTTGGGTATTTTTCCTAGAAATGTCGATATTTTTCAACAAATTTTGAAATGAATTCTCATTTTTCCCAAAATTTTCTTCGATTATTCCAGGAATATCTAAAAACGAAAATGGAATCCGCTGATCTGAAGAGTACAATTCTCCTGATTCTATTCATGACACCATCTGTAATCGGAGGAATTCAATATATCATTATGAGGTCGATGTACAATTTCAGACGGCCAATTGTCAGAAGTACTCATGTCGTCTGATCTGATCATTTTTTCTGTATATTTTGATGGGTTTTATTGATTTTTCTGTGATTTTTATCTTTTTTTTCTAAAAAATCGGAAAAAATCCGGTTTTTTTTTGGCTTTCCGGTTTTTAAATCGTTCTAGTCTTAATATGAAGGAAACGCGCTCCGTCGCACAGTGGTTGGCACGATGCCAAGAAAGACTCGGCTGAGCGCCAAATTCAAATTTTACGTTCATTTGTCGTATCTTTCTATAAAAACCGCAACGCGCGCGCAACGCGACTCGAAATTTGCGTGCGCGTCGCGGTTTTTCATAAAAAGATACGACAAATGAACGTAAAATTTGAATTTGGCGCTCAGCCACAGTGCGATGGAGCGCGTTTCGCACTGTGGTGATTTTATTTATTTATGTATTCACCTTTTCCCCCCCGAATGTCTTCTTCTTCCCCATTTCCCGGTCTCTTTTCCATTCTTTGTACTGTGATAACCCCCCTGTTTACTCTATTTTCGCCCTATTTCCCCTCTAAAAATTGTACATAAAACGATATCAAAATGGCTCTTTTTCTGTTGCTTTCCACTTATTCTTGTCACGTGGCTGTCCGACGTTTATACCTTATTTTCGCTTACTTTTCCGTTCCTTTTTGTACCTTTTATTGAGTTTTTACGGTGTTTGGTGTGGATTTACGGGCGTAAATCGACAATAACTGGTTTCACTTTGATTTTTTGCTTTAATCTACACGAAAAATGAGTTTTGTTGCCTAAAAACGAAATTTCGATGTTTTTGGTGTGGATTTACGAGCGAAAACCGCGTAAATCGACCGCATAATTCTCGAATTTCAGTTAAATCTGGTGTTACGTAGATTTACGAGCGTAAATCTACATAAATTTGAAAAAATCGGTTTTGGCGTGGATTTACGGTTTGATACTGATTTCGGTGTCGATTTACGAGCGTAAATCGCTTTTTGCGTAATTCATCGAAACTACAGTATGATCAGTTTTTGAACGGAAAAAAGAAAGCGATTTACGCCCGTAAATTCACACCTAAATCGGAATTTTACAGTACCTCAGTGTGGATTTACGAGCGTAAAACGTTATTTTGTTCAGAACGAATCACATCATTATTTTATGCGAATTTACGGGCGTAAATCGACACCAAGAGATGTTCTGGTGTAGATTTACGCCGTAACAGTAGGTTTAACTGAAATTCGAGAATTTTGGGGTCGATTTACGCGGTTTTCGCTCGAAAATCCACACCAAAACATTGAAATTCCATTTTTGGGCAACAAAACTCATTTTTCGTGTAGATTGAAGATGTAAATCAAAGCGAAACCAAAAATTGTCGATTTACGCCCGTAAATCCACATCAACCACCGTAAAAACTCTATTTAAGTTACAAACGAAAAAGGGAAGATTACGGTAACCTATGGGTACCGTAATCCCTAGGTTACCGTAAAACCCGTAAATCGAACATCTCGAAAATCTGCGTAAAACGACATGAAAATGTAGATTTACGCTTGTAAATCCACACCAACCTGCCAATTTTTTGCCGGATCTTAGTGTGGATTTACGCGCGTAAATCTAGAGAATCTCTCATCTGAAACCACGAATTTTTCAGTTTACGGGCGTAAATCCACACCAACCTTCAATTTTTACCAAAAAAATCGATTTTAGCGTGTTTTTACGCCCCGTAAATCAGCATATTTCCAGAAAAATGCTAATCACTCTAACCCACGCGGCGAACTCCCTGAAACCCATCATCCCGTGCTCTCTCCTCTCTCTCTCAATGGTTCCATTCGCCTCGTGTGCCATCGTAATCGGCGGTGTCTCGTGGATCGTCCCGAGACGTTTCGCCGAAAAAATGGACAATATTTTGTACAAATCCTACATGAGATTATGCCTTTTTGTGTTTGAAAATCTCTCCGGTGTTGAGATTTATCTTCATGGGGGCGGAGCCAGTGGGGGCGGAGCCTCCGTGGTAGATCAAAACGGAGCGCCCGAGAATGCTCTATTAGTGTCCAACCATCAATCCAACGTCGACTGGATTATTCCGGTGATTCTGGCGGCCCGTCACGGCGAAAACGGAAACGAACAGGCGTTCCGTGTGATGGTGAAAAGCTCGATTCATTTGGTTCCAATGTTCGGATGGTATATATTCCAACACGGATATATTTATGTCCGTCGATTCGGAGAATTCATTGGGGCGCCCGTGTTACGCCAGTTGAAATGGTTGAATGAGTCGTCGCCCCCGTTTTGGTTATTGATTTTTCCCGAGGGGACTAGATTGTCGCCGAAGAAGTCAAAGTTGGTGGAGAGTAGCAATCGGTTTTTGGAGGCTAATGTGAGTAGGACACAGATCAGCGGAAAGCTGACGACGTAGAGATTCTGAATCTGTTTTCAGAATTTTTCTAGCGTCAAAATGGGCGGAGTTATGCTGAAATCGCTGTAACTACGCCCATTTTGAGGTTAGAAAAAATCTGAAAACAGATTCAGAATCCTCACGTCTTCTAGATTTTTTGTCAAGTTATTCATAGCTAAAAAGCTGACGATGTGAGGATTCTGAATCTATTTTCAGACTTTTTCTAGCGTCAAAATGAGCGGAGCTAGAGCGGTTTTAGACAAAAACTTACATAACTCCGCCCATTTTGCTCATAGACAAATTCTGATTATATATTCAGAATCCTCACGTCTTCAGCTTCCTAGTGGTAAAAAATTGAGGTTAATGCAATCGCGCTCTACCGCAAACGGTGGTGGAAGTCACTGAAAGCGCTGTAGACAAGTTCAAAAAATGGATTCAGAATCCCAAAATCTTTCGCCTTCTAGTCAATTCAAGCTTAGCTGAAAAGCTGACGACGTCAGGATTCTGAATCTATTTTCACACTTTTTCTAGCGTCAAAATGGGCGGAGTTATGCAAGTTTTCAGGCTGAAAGTCACTGAAAGCGATGTAACTCCGCCCATTTTTCTCATAGACAAATTCTGATTATAGATTCAGAATCCCCATGTATTCAGCTTCATAGAGGTATAAAAATTTAGTGCAAAACACTGCAAACGTCAAATTTCGTCGTGTACTCCTCGTGGACAAGTTAGACTTTTCAAATTTTTCGTCAATTTTTGTCGTTTTTAGATGATTTTCATTAGTTTTCTGAGTTTTCCCGATGTAATATGAGTGTTTTCAACTATTTCTCCCCAAAAAATTGAGAAATTTTATGAAAAATCGAAAAAATATTTTGGGTTTTTTTTTTCAAATGTTTAACTTCAATAAATTCTGTCAAATTCACGATTTTTGTTGAAAATCGCTGAAAAAATGCTCAATTTACCAATAAAAATCACAAAAAACTTGGAAAATTGCTTAAAAATCATCAAAAATCACGATCCAACTTGTCCACGAGGAGTACACCACCGTTTGCGGTGGAGCGCAATTGCATTAACCTCAATTTTTTATCTCTAGGAAGCTGAAGACGTGGAGACTCTGAATTTGTAATCAGAATTTTTTGTCTGAAATTATCTGAAATCGCTGTAACTCCGCCCATTTTGAGGCTAGAAAAATTCTGAAAACGGATTCAGAATCCGCACGGCGTCAGCTTCTTAAATAGACTAGTCTAGAATCCATTTGTGTAAGTCATTTTTGCTGCATCAAACAAAAAAATTCCTGAATCAATCCCTCTTCCCATCCAAAAACCGCCCGTTCATTTCAGGGTCGCCGCCCGCTTCATAACGTGTTGTGTCCCCGAAGTGGCGGATTACAATTGGCACTCGACAATTTGTCGACACTTGACGCTATCTATGATGTTACGGTTATGTATGGACAAATGAGGTTAGAGACGAGAGAGAGAGAGAGAGACGCAGACAGAATATGCTAATCCATTTTATAGAATGGCCGGACGACGGGGTCTCGCACCGGGAATGTTCGATTTCTGTTGTGGACCACAGACGTACAAACAGTTGCACATTCATTTGGACAGGGTACCCATTGAAAAGGTAGAGAGAAATTTCTGGAAAATCTGGAAAATCTGGAAAATTATACTCAAAATGCGCTAAAAATCATACATTTTTGCACTAGAGCGCGTTTTCTCTACTGAAAAATTTGAATTTTTTGTGAAAAACCTCACTTTTTTCGTGATTTCGGCGTTTTTTTAAAGGGTTTTGAGTATCCAGCCAGTACCGTGCGGCATATTGCAGAAGTGGGCGGAGCTTAACTTTACGTTTTCAAAAAAGCAGTTTCTGAGCAGTTTTGAGAATTTTTTGGACTGAAAATTCGCATTTTTGGAGAATTTCCAATGGTTTTGAGTAGTACGCCAAAAAACTGCAAAAATCTAGGGATTTAAAACTCACGTTTTTGGAAACGCAAGAGCAGTTCGGTGGAGCGCAGTTGTAAGAACAGTGCCCCGAGTTAATATGTTAAAATAGTTGCGAAATGTCTCCAGTTTCAAAACGTCCTTATTGGATTGCAGGTGCCCAAAGAGAAGGTGGCACTTCGAAACTGGACGATTGATCGATTCGAGCGGAAAGAGAAGTGAGATCTCGTGTCTGAAATATGACTCATTTATTTTCTCTTTAAATTTCAGAATAATTGATGAATTCTATTCCTCCGAAGACTTCTCCTCATCCCAGACCGTCCTTCCATGCGTCCCCATCTCCCAAACCCTTCCGCCGACTCTCTTCTTCTCCGCCGCCCTTATCGCACCGTTTTTCAGTCCGACCGTCGGAAAGATATACCTGATGACGATTGCATCGTCACCACTGTTAATCGCTTGGTTGCATATTAGGAGATGTGTTTAGAGTTGTTATAGTTGTTATAGCTGAAAAGCTAGAAGACGTGGGGATTCTGAATCTGCTTTCAGATTTTTTCTAGCGTCAAAATGGGCGGAGTTATGCGAGTTTTTGTGTGAAATCGCTGTAACTCCGCCCATTTTGACGCTAGAACAAATCTGAAAACGGATTCAGAATCCCCACGTCTTCTAGCTTTTTAGTCAAGTTAGGTCCAGTTAAAAAGCTGACGACGTGAGGATTCTGAATCTATTTTCACCACTTTTTCTAGCGTCAAAATGAGCGGAGTTACAGCGATTTCAGTGAATTTCAGACAAAAACGTACATAACTCCGCCCATTTTGCTCATAGACAAATGCTGATTATATATTCAGAATCCCTATGTTTTCAGCTTTCCAGCGATATAAAATTTTAAAATTTTAGCAAATGCGCTCCACTGCAAACTTCAAAATCCGTCGTGTACTCCTCGTGGACAAGTTTGACTTTTCGATTTTTCGTCAATTTTCGGCGTTTTTTGACGATTTTCATCAATTTTTTGAGTTTTTCCGATGTAAAATGGGTATTTCCTACAGTTTCTCCACAGAAAACTGCGAAATTTAAGAAAAATCGATAAAAAAAAATCTAAGTTTTTTTTTTCAAATCTTCACAATTTTTGTTGAGAATCGCTGAAAAATGCTAAATTTACCAATAAAAATCGCAAAAATCCAGAAAATCGGTTAAAAATCACAATCCAACTTGTCCACGAGAAGTACACCACCGTTTCCGGTGGAGCGCAGTTGCAAAAACAAAAATGCAAAAAGACGTGAGGATTCTGAATCTATAATCAGAATTTTCCTGGGATGGAGTTATGATTTTCCTGGGATGGAGTTTATGAAGTTTTTGTCTGAAATTCACTGAAATCGCTGTAACTCCGCCCATTTTTGACCCTAAACGAATTCTGAAAATGGATTCAGAATCCGCCCTTTCTTAGGTAGTCTAGAATCCTATTTCTCCTTATTTCTCTGTTTTTTTGTCAATTTTTGGTTTTTATTTGTTTCTCAGAAAAATTCCTGTTATATATGAATCGATTAAATTTATTATTTTTTCAAAATTTTTTCCAGATTAATCTCTTCCAGTTTGCCCTTTTCTGTGTACTTCTTTATGATTTCTTATTCATTGCCCTCCCTTTTTTCGGCCGGGGGGGACGACAGATGGTGCATCGGGGGACTCTTGAGAAGGATTGAGTGAATTTGGAATGAGTGGAATGGAGAAAGACGGATTATTCTTGCCATTTTCCATCTCTCGACTCTTTTTTGATTGATTTAGTCGAATTTATAAGAAAATCTCGAAAAATCCCCATTTTTAATTAAAATTTAGCGATTTTTTGCACCAAAAATGTCATTTTAGTTCGTTTTTGACGGTGGGCGGAGCCTGTGAATTTTCGCATTTTTTTAAATAGTTTCCATCGAAAAAGTGCATTTTTCAGTTTAGTATAGGAAATGCGCTCCAATGGTAATCCTACTATCATAGTTGTCCGGAATCCGGATTCCGGAATTCCGGGTTTTTTTTGACATTCCGGATTCCGGATTCCGGAAAATGAAAATTTTCATTCCGATTCCGGATTCCGGTTTTTTGAATTTTTTTCCGGAATCCTGAAGTTTAAATTTTAAATTTTTTTTGAGTTTTATAGACAACTGCATTACTTCTTTTTCGGTTTTGAACCTCAAAAGTAGTTTTAAACTTTATTTATCATTAAAAACACTCAAAAAAATGACTTGGCCTTGCAAATTTATCGAATCATTCCGGATTCCGAGAAATTCCGGAATTCTGGGTTTTTTCGTCATTCCGGTTCCGGATTTCGAAATTTTGATTCCGGTTCCGGATTCCGGAAACTGAAAAATCGCATTCCGTACAACTCTGCTGACTATGCAATCACGCTCGAACGTAGTTTTTTTTTGTTGATTTTCCGTGAAATCTTTTCTAAATATTGTGTTTTCCGAGATTAAAAACACGAAAAAATGAGATATTTTGCAGAATTTCAGCCAGAAAATGCGAAAAGTTCAAAGTGAAAAGAAAATGTTCGAAATTTAGCAATTTTTTTTTTGGTAAACCCCCATTTGTCCCCATTTTCAGCATAAAAGTCTATAATTTTCCAATTTTCGAATATAACACAGATTTTTTTTTAATTGGTTAATTTTTACCAAAAATTGACGAAATTCCATTTATTGGTGCATCCGTCCCAAAAATAGTGAAATTCATTGATTTTCAACAGAAAACACTTTTAGAAAGGAATATTCTGTGCATAAAAAGGTACTGCCAACAAAATAAGAAAAATGTTCAGTTTTCTACTCAAGAATTGCAAAATAGTTGCATGAGGTCCTAAGAAAACGGAAAAGTCAGGAAAACATCAATTTTCAGTGTTATGGACCAATTTTGCTGTAGCAAAAAATAGTTTTTTGCTGTTTTTTTGCTATTCAGAAAGTAGCAAAAAAGCAAAAAAAAACTCAGAAAATGTCGGAACTTTTTTATTCCGATAATACATCGGACCAAAAGGAAAACATAAAAATTCAGCTTTTTTTTTAAAGCGATTCTCATTTTGAAGATTTTGGGTACAAACGGAAACGCCTCAATCCCCCAATCACCCCCAAAGTCCCTCCAAGTATA
The DNA here is from genome assembly GCF_010183535.1 of Caenorhabditis remanei. Classification (NCBI taxonomy): domain Eukaryota; kingdom Metazoa; phylum Nematoda; class Chromadorea; order Rhabditida; family Rhabditidae; genus Caenorhabditis; species Caenorhabditis remanei. The sequence continues at coordinate 2,041,425 of NC_071328.1, read as the reverse complement.
GAAACAAATGTAATAAAATTGAGTTTCGAAATCAGTCGCTTCTTCTTCGTCCATCGTCCGAAAAGGACACCTCCCCCTCCCATCCGTCCCAAATCGTCTTCCGGCGAGGAGGAGGGACCCCAAATTGAAGAGAAAGGACACAACAACGACTTCTCCTTCTCCATCTCTGCACTCTCCTCATTTCGTATACTCTCTCGTCTTGTTACTCGACACACTACTGCACACACACAGAGGAAGGGGAAAACGGACGGCTACACACACACGGGGCGAAATAGTGCGATGGAGCGAGGAGTGCATACCAGAGAAAATATATTGGTCTGACCCCCCTCGTCCATCCCCCGTCCGTACCCTTTGAGTGTGTCCGAGAAATTGGTTCGGTTGGTGGCCACGACACCTGGCCGACGGATTTTTTGAATTCTTTGAACTTTTTTTTTGGCGCCAAAACCGCTACACCTGTGGAATCATTCCACTGGAATGACTCATTTTGTTGTTGTCTTGTTACTGTCGGGGCAGACGGTTTTTTTGTTGATAAGAAGGTTATTTCGATGGTTAGAAATCGATTTATTTTTGCAATTTGACTTGGTTTCGAAACCACTGATTTTCCGATTTTTAAAGTCCGTTTTTACCCAAATTCGCAAAACTTCCTGATTTTTTTTTTGCTTATTTTCGCTCTGTTGCACCCATTTAGCAATTTTTGTGAAAACGACTGATTTTTTGTCTAAATTAACTGCTGTTTTTCAAATAAATTCGGTCCGATGCACCAATTTAGCAATTTTTGTGAACATTTGACAAAAAAAGGGTTTTAATTCATAAAAATTGAGTTTTATGCCCCCGAAAATCACGTTTTTCCGGACTTTTCCGATTTCTTAGGACTATTATGCAATTTTTGTCAAATTCTACCTTTTTCTGCACAGAATATCTCTTTTTTAATGTGTTTTTTTTTGCTGAAAATCAAAATGTGTTATATTCGAAAATCCTCTGTGTTATATTCGAAAATCGTATTTTTTTAAAAACTTTTTTCTGAAAATGGAGACAAATGAGGTTTTACCAAAGTTTTGTCAAAATTCAAAAAACCTTTTTTTGTTGAATTTTGTACATTTTTCTTTTCATTTTGAATTTTTGCATTTTTAGGTAAAATTCTACAAAGAATGTCGTTTTTTTCGTGTTTTCATGCGGTTTTTTCGCAGTTCTACCACGATTTTTGCAGAAATTTCGACGATTTGTTCAATTTTTAACTTATAAAAACTCATTTTAACAGTTTTTCGACGAAAATTCGATTCTGAAATGTTAAAAATCGGATAAAACCGAATAAAAAAAATTAAAACAATCTACAGTAAGATTCAAAGACGCATAGCCGTTTTTGTTAGATGGGTCTCGCCACGAAAACGTGAAAATTGAATTTTAAAATGCTAATTTTGCTCGAAATTTGATGCTTTTTGCGCTGAAAAATCTGAAAATCTTCGGTTTTCAGTCTGAAAATTTAAGTTTTAAGTTATTTTTGTTGAAAATAGTTATTTTCTAAAGGTTTTTTGCATTTTTCAAAGCATTGATCGTAATTTTCGCTCAATTTTGATCAATTTTTGATCAAATTTTGACGGAAAACGCTCAAATTTTAGATTCCCGACGAAAAACCGATGGTTCCGAACCCAATATTATTGTATTTACAAGAAGAAGACGCTTCTTCTTCTTCGCATGTTTCCTCCAATTCTTTCTATTTGCTCTCCTTTCTCCTCTCTTCCATCGTCTACTGTTACTTATTCAAAGAAAGGATTGTGTTAGAGAGTGGTCACTCTCTCTCTTTCTTTGTACCTTTTGTGTGAGAATACGAATGAAATCGGTTTTCAGTGATTTTGAGCGATTTTCAGTGATTTTGAGTTGATTTTTAGTTGATTTTTAAAGGAAAATAAGAGTATTTCCGGATTTTTGGACGGTTTTTGAGGTTTTGAGCTCATGTTTCATGCAAAATTCAAGTTTTTTGATGGTTTTTGACTCACAATCATTTAATTTATAATTTTTATTTCCGGTGATTTTCGGTGATTTTGAACGACTGTTGGTTGATTTTTAGAGAAAAATCGGAGTTTTTCGTGAAAAAAACAAGAAATTCAGAAAATAACACTCTATTTAGTATGAAAACACGATAATTCAATGTGAACCTATGCAAACGCGCTCTTTTGAGAAAAATAGCTTACCTAAATTTGTCTGTTCAAACAGAAGAATTTTGACAATAAATAGTTTTAAGGAGAAATATAATCGAGAAAGGCCAATTTTTTGAAAGAAAAATATGACCAAAAATGTAGTCTCAACAAAGCGCGTTTGCGTAAGTAGACTTTGAAACATCGTGTGAAAATAACAAAAAGTAGAAGCTACTGTGAAAATATAAAGTTCCGACAAGAAATTTCAAAAATAATTTTGGTGTTTTTCGGTGATTTCAAACGATTTTTAGTGCACATTTAGAGGAAAATCACAGGGGTGCAAAACGCAAGGTCGCTTAAACGCGCTCCGTCGCTCAGCGGTTGGCACGGTGCCAAAAACTGACTTGGCTGAGTGCCAAGTTCAAGTTTAGCGTGTGTTTTTTGTATATTTTGATGAAAAACGCGACGCACACACATCGCGACTCGGCCGGTAATTTCAAAACTTTTCGCTGCGGACCTTACGCCTCGCACCCCTGTGAAAATAAGAGTTTCCGGATTTTTGGACGGTTTATGAGGTTTTAAGCTCATTTTTCATGCAAAATTCAAGTTTTTTGATGATTTTTGACTCAGAATCATTTAATTTATAATTTATAATTTTCGGTGGTTTTGAACGATTTTCAGTTGATTTTTAAAGGAAAATTGTTGTTTTTCGTGATTTTTAGACGGTTATAAGGTTGTTAACGCATTTTCAATGAAAAATTCACGATTTTTAATGATTTTTGACTCAGAATCACTTAATTTACATTTTAGTAGCCGAATTTTTGGAAATTTCCATGGAAACGATTTTTAGTTGATTTTTAGAGAAAAATAGAAGTTTATCGTAATTTCTGAACAATTTATAAGGGTTTTAGCGAAAAAACGGCATTTTTGACGCATTTTTCATTGAAAATTCAAGTTTTTGATGATTTTTGACTAAGAATCACTTAATTTATATTTTAGCAGCTGAATTTTTGAAAACATGTGCAATTTCTGTTGTTTAACTTCATTTTTCAACATTTCCGTTTTTTGCCTAACAAGCAATTTTCCATTTATATAGTAGTTTTTGGTAGAGCGCAATTGCTAAATCGGTTTTTTTTCTGTGCAATAGTTATCATTTTCAGCTCAAAAACGCAAAAATTAAGAAAAAAACACTATATTTGGTATAAAAATGTCAATATTTAAAGGGGGCTGTGGGCGGAGCTTGAACTAGGATAAAATTCAGGCTGAAACTCGTATTTCAAACAAAAAATAGTCGAAAAAATCAATTTTAATATGAAATTCAAAAATTCTGCTTGAATTTCAACCGCTTGAAGTTTAAGCTCCGCCCACAACTCCCTGCCGCACTTGCGTTTTCAGCGCGCATTTCTGATTGTTTTGTAACAAGAAATCGTTTACTAAATTTTTACCGAAAAATGACTTTAAAGTCCTTAATTTTCACCTAAAATGGAATAAAAATGACAAAAATCCATTTTCCCGCCGATTTTCCCAATATTTTGACAATTTTCAAACAATTTTCTCGTTTTCCAATCAATCTTCTCCCATCTTCCTCACCTCTGCTGTCACACCAATTAACAATGAGTCATCTTTTCACATTTTCATCTTATTTCATCTCAATTCCTCATAGCGTTGTAAATAAAAGAGAATATCTTCAGTTGGGAAGACGGGCGGCTCTTCCCACCAAAAAGATCGTCTCGATTAGATTAAAACGGCGTCCATTCCCCTAGACACCACTTGGCACCGCCCGTTTCCATGGCTCGAGGGGCTCAAAATCGGAAAAAAATCGGTTAAAAATGACAAAATTCGATAAGAAACTGAAAATTTTGAGTGTGGGGACTAGTTTTGGTTTTCTAGGCCACCAGGCGGAAAACTCGGCCACCAAGTTTTTTGGGATTTCTGAAACTGTTTCTCTCAGGAAATTGAACCAGTTTTCCTAGAGCTTGGTTTTCTAGGCCACCAAGCGAAAAACGCGGCCACCACTTCTCCGAAGCGAGTTGGCATTGTGTTTCGAAAAAAAAAACGTCCGTTAGAGCGTAATTACTGACTTCCTAAGGACCTCTAGTCAGTTGGTATTGTGCCAAGATTTCCGAAAAGTGCAGTGGAGCGCAGTTTCTTCATCATTTGGCCATCTGACAGCATTAGATGAACTCTGGCGCCATTAAGCACAAATTTTGGCAAAAAAAGTCCGGTAGAGCGCAATTTCTCCTGCTTTTTTTTTGACATTTTAAGTTTTCCCAAAAACAAGTGCAATGGAGCGCTGTTACACATGTTTTCCCACGGGTTTGTGTGTTCAGTGAAAAGAAAAAAGTGACGGGTAGATATGATGATATGACAGATTCGTTCGTTGTAAAAAACCCTGAGGTGCCGACACAGAGTTGTGTGCTTAGAGATACACTTGTTACACTCTTTTTTCCGTCTTGTGTTCACTCGGAGAGGAATAACTTTAGTTGGTTTTACGAGTTCTAGGAGAGAGATAGAGGAATGTGCGCTCTATTGGACTCTGGTTTCTTTGGGATTTGAGGTGTATTAGTTCGGCACAGTTCTTACAACTGCGCTCCACCGAAATGCACTTGAAAAATGTTTCTTTTTCTTTGTGTCTCTCAATTTCGCACACTATTTTCTTCGGATGAGGTAGAGCGCGGTTGCAAGAAGAGTGCCGTGCTAATACTTTAAAATTCCAGTGATCTTACGAAGATACCAAATGCGCTCCACCGTATTTTTTTTTGAAAACTGCAAACGCGCTCTATTAGCCGAGCATTTTTATTACAACCGCGCTCCACCGCAAACGAGAGGGTATCGGCGAGAGACGCAGAGTTTTTCCCTTTTTTCTCGCGCCGACACAGTTTTTGACCTATTTTTGCTGTTTTTCAGAAGTTTTTTTGTAGATTATTCCGAAAAATAGCGAAAATAGGTCAAAAACGGTGAAAATCTGTGTCGGCGCGAGAAAAAAGGAAAAAACGCTGCGTCTCTCGCCGATATTCTCTCGTTTGCGATGGGGCGCAGTTGTAAGAGGAGTTGTCTTCTAATATTTCGAGTCTCTAGGAAATCAGAATATGTGTTTTTTGCTATTTTGCACAGTAAATTCAATAGAAGATATCGTTGGCCGAGTCTTGGATTTCTAGGCCATCTGAGGGCGCATATTTAGTGTCAAACGTCGCAAATTTTTTCCGGTGGACTAGGTTTCCAAGAGTTGAGTTTTCTAGACCACCGATAAGAAGCTCCAAGACTTGTTGAAGCTCAGTGGCCTAACTTTCTCGTTTTATTGGTTTCTAGGCCACCAAAAAAGTTCGAGCATTTTTCATCAGAAAAGCAGCTCAAAACCGGAAAGTCTTAAATTTGGGATAGTGAAAATGCGCTCTACTGGACTAACTCTGTTTTGAGAGTTTTTTTCTCCAAAATACCACAAAAAACCAAAATTTTGTAACTACTCTCCACCGAACTTCTGAGTTCCTCAATGCGCTATACCGGACTTTTTAAATTATACATTTTTTTTTACTTTGAAATTCCAGGAATATGCAAATGCGCTCCGTGGGTAATTGGCGCCAAAATTCAAATTTTTTGAAATTTTATCGCGAAAATGTCAAACTTTCGAGTATTATTCAGAATTAGAGCAAATTCTGAAAAAAATCATCAAAAAATGTTTTTATTTTCGAATTTTTTGAATTTTTCAGTACATATGCAACCGCGCTCTATTGCGAACCCACTTATCCATTCGATGCCTCTTGACATTTATAGAGTGCCCTTCTCTAGAAATGAGACAATTGCTTTCTTGCTCTTCAACAATTCATGACGCTTTTTGTGCTCATTTTGTGCTCATTGCGAAATCCATTTTTTGCAGAAATAACAGAGCAGAAAATGAACGAACCGGACCCCACACTACCCGACGAAATTCGGGAAAAACTGGCCGAATTGGAGTTGGAATTGAGTGAGGGGGATATCACGAAGAAGGGATACGATAAGAAACGGGATGCGTTGCTGGCACCGTTTAAGACAACACAGAATACTGTAATTGGTGAGGAAAATTGATTTTTTAATTCGAAAAATCGAGAAAATTCAAAAAAAATCTTTAGAAATTGCGCTCCAATGCAAAAAATAGAGTTTTTTCGGGTGAAAACCCCGGTATTCGCCTGAAAATCATCTAAAATTCACAGGATTTCCACTATTTTTGCAGTTTCGGAACGAAAAATCGGTCAAAAATGCTGGGTCTTTTTGACAATTTTTCGAGATTTGGACGAATTTTTTGAATAGGTTTTCACCAGACTTGTCACAAATCGGTCCGGCCCGCCTGGGCCGACGGGCCGGGCCGATTTTTCTCTCGGCCCGGATTCAAAAGTGGGTACCCATTTTTTACTAAATTTTATTTGAAATTTTTCGAAAAAATAGGGTGAAAAATCTAAAATTATCATAAACATTAAAATTTTGATTCAATTTCAAGTTTTGGTCAAAAACTACTTTTTCCAAAAAAAAACTCAAAAAAGTAAAAAAAAATTCAAAAATTAAAATTTGGTTTTCGAACCAGAAATTGTCAAAATGCGGATTTTTGATGTTTTGACCATATTTTTCCCTGAAAATCGTCCAAAATTTATTTTTTTTAAACGGTTTTTCAGTTATTTATGAAGATTTTTGAGATTTTTTAGTTAAAAGACACAGTTTTTCTATCGAAAACCGCCCCTGATATTTGAATTTCGGGAATTTGAGAATATGTTTCAAAACATGAAGAAAAATATGGACATTCCTATAGAAAATACTGAAAACCCCTGGAAAAAATCCCAAAAAACCCAAATTTTCAGTCCGAAAAAATGGACGATTCTTAGGAAAAAACGGTGGTTTTATCTGTAAAAGTATATTAAAAAAAATCTCGAAAAATTGTCAGAAAATCAGAATTTTTGAGCGATTTTTTGGTCCCAAAACTGTAAAAAAATAGTGGGAATACACATTTTGAAACATATTCTCAATTTCCCAAAAAATTCTCCTCTAAAATCTCCAATTTTCCAGCCCTCCAACCATCGGACCCACCAGCAGCATCACCGAATTCCCGATCGATGCGACGGAATCAGAGACGGGTGACACGAGACGAGGATAGATATCATTCGGGTAAGAATTCGGGAATTTTTCTATCGATTTTCCCTAAAAAATCTAAATTTTCCATTGCAAAACGGGCCGAAACGGGCCGGCGCGTAACTCGCTTCAAACTCAATTTTATGGGCTGAAAAATATATCAAAATGTAGATCTCAGCGAGTTCTATGTCACTGATATAATACGGGCCGGATGGTTATTCGTTAATGTGCCGCAGGCCGGGAAAAAGTGACAAAAAACGCGAAAATGACCAAAAAAGCCATTCTAGCCCGGCCCGCGGCATATTAACGAATAGCCATCCGGCCCGTAGTAGGTCACGGGCATAGAACTCGTCGAGATCTACAATTTGGTATATTTTTCAGCTCATAACATTCGTTTTGAAGCGAGTTACGAGCCGGCCCGGTTTTCAAGTATGATCTAAATTATTCCATTTTTCAGAAATCCGTGTGGAAGCAGTGCATCAAGCGTTAGCCGAGTATTCAGACGGTCGAAAACTCGGCCAGCAACCAGTGAAACCGCATCGAAGGAATGGGACATCAGTTAGTAGATCAAATACACACAAGAGTAAACGATCGATATTTAATGGTGGTGGTGGAGGAGGAAGGATGATGTCGGGTAAGAATGATATGGAAATTATGAGAAAAATTGGGAATTTGGCGGTAAAATGGGCGGGTCTTAGACGTCCTAGTTGTAAAATTGCTCGATTTTGGGCTCGATTTGTGGTTCTAAAACGGGCGGTTTCATTGTGCAACCAGTTATAAAACGGGAAGATCTAGTATTCGGTTCTTAAACGGAGTTTCAGTTTTGAAACTATAACTTTTCAGAATGGGCGGTTCTAAATCGTCCTAGTTGTAGAATGACCAGGCGGTTCCAATGTGTACCAGTTATAAAACGGGCGGTTCGAGAATAGGTGATTCCAGACTAGTTTTGAAACGAGAATTTTCAAAAACGAGCGGTTCTTAGACGTCCTAGTTATAAAATGACCGATTTTCGATCGGTTTGTGGTGCTAAAACGGGCGGTTCTAGAAATGGTGATTTCAGACCAGTTTTTAAACGAGAATTTTCAAAAACGAGCGGTTCTTAGACGTCCTAGTTATAAAATGACCGATTTTCGATCGGTTTGTGGTTCTAAAACGGGCGGTTCTAGAACGGATGCGATTCCAGTTTACACAACACTCGGTTCTGAAAAGGAGTTCAAGTTTTGAAACGACAATTTTCCAAAAAGGAGCGGTTCTCAATCGTCCTAGTTGTAAAATGACCGATTTTGGTAGATTTCGTTCTGCTAAAACGGGCGGTTCCGATGTGCAACCAGTTATAAAACGGGCGGTTCAAGCACTCGGTTCTTAAACCGAGTCGATTCTAATTCTTGTCAGTTACGTAAACACACTCTAAATTGTCTCTCCTCAACCCACATTCCGTCCGAAATTACCCACGATTCCAATGGAAGGAACCGGAAGAATTTGGGCTAGTTCGGTGAGAAAAAGAGACCACTTTAGGCACACACTTACTCATCCCTTTTTTTGCGTGTTTCCACATCGTGGGAACGCATTTTTGTCATCACCACATATCGGTGGCCTAACTCTCGTTCTTTTGTTTCTAGGCCGCTACCCTAAGCGAGCATGACCTAGTTTTCCCAAATTTTTGATTTCTAGGCCATCAGTTTCTCAACGTTTCCCTTATTCTGATGTTTCTATTCCATCACCCGAAACTATTAAAACCAGCCGATAACACAAAAAGTATAAATTTATAATAGATTCGGAGAGACGGCGGCGACCGGAAAAGAATCATCACTTTACTCTTTTTTTTTCGTTTTTCGTTTCCTCCTGCAGGCTACCGCTGCCAACGGATTTTTGATCTACATTCTCATTCTCATTTCATGTCTTTTCCATCATTCGATTAATGTGTTGTCTCTCGTCTCAAGTGGATCCCCATATGATTGAAAGAGAGAGAGAGAGAGAGCACTCACTTATCGATTTAGATCATTTCGGAGCACTCCGAGGGTCCGCCGGCTCCGAGAGGAAGCGCCGACGGATCGGATTCCCGGTCTCTCTGTGTCTCTCTGGTGAGAGAGTGATTGGACAGAGAGAGAGAGAGGAAATGAGAGAAGGGCAGTTAAAAGTATTGTGATGTAGGAGAGGCCTTACGGCCTCCTGCTACACACACGACACTTTGTGTTTCTTCTCGTGTAGCAAGATAGGTTTTTCCTGTTCTGCAAGGATAACTTTTTGATCTACATTTGAATTGTTTGAAATGTTTGAAATCCGCTGAAATTGCTCACCGAATTCGGTTGTTTTGGCGAGAAAACATTGGTGTAACATGGTCAATTTTGATCCCAGCCGAATCCTGAGAACGGATTCTGAATCCTTACGTCGTCAGCTTTCTAATCATGTCAGTTTCGACTATTTTTGTTTGAGACCGATATATTTAGATAGCTAGATTCTGTTCCTTTCTGTAAAATCCTGTGAAATTGCCCGTTTCCCGGGAATTAGCCAATTTACAAGATTCTCCGTGTTAAATACGGCTTCCGACTTGAAATTGTGAAGAATCAGAGTCCGGTGCCGCCAAAATTTGGTGCACACCGATTTTAGTTTCCAAATCGCTTGATTTTCAGACAAAATACGTATATTTCCAGTCTCAGTTAAATTGTGAACAACACGGAGTTCTTTTCTGTAAAATCCGAGCTGAAATTGCTATAAATCTGCTCATTCCTCTAGATTTGACATCGAATTCGGTTGTTTTCGCGAGAAAATACTTTGTACCTTGGCCAATTTTGATCCCAGCCGAATTCTGAGAACGGATTCAGAATCCCCCACCTCTTCTATATCAGTTTCTGCTATTTTCGTCTGAAACCGAGATTTCTTGACATCAGGATTTTGAATCTGCTCGCTGAGATCACAATTTCTCGATTCAAAATAGTAAATTTAGCGAAAAAACTCTTTTTTTTTTGAAACTTTTTGACCGAAAAAATCCCAAAAAACGCGAATTTTCGAACATTTTTAACCCAAAAAATATGAAAAAAAAATTCAAGAAAACTGTCTGCAAAAATGAGTTTTTCTGAAGGCAAAAGTCTTGAATTTGTACGAAAAGTGTAAGTTTTTTAAGGACAAACCCCCTAGATACCTCTTCTTGAGTACAAAAGTAGGCTTTTTTCGGGGTTTTAAAAAAAAAACTATCTTCCCTTTTCCAAAATTTTCCAATTTTCTCATATTATTCGCCTCTTCTCCAAAAAGTTGTCACCCCTGTGTATTCAGTTACTCTCTCTATCTTCTATTATTCCTTTTTATATTTCCATTTACCTATAGAATAACTACCGTAGAGGGGGAGAGAGGACTAGTTTCTATTTGTTTGATCAGAGACTCTTCCTCTCTTCTCTTTCCGCCACCCGCCGCCACCCGTTTTCTGTTCTTTACGAGAACGTTCTTTTTTTTTGTTTATCTACGTGGGAAACATGTGATTTGAAAGGAGAATTCTGAATCCATTCGAGAATGTTATCTACCGTCAAAATAGACCTGAAATACATCAATGTTTGTCTAAAAAATAGTGTAAATCGGTTGATTTTGATGCTAGACACAATTCAAGTGGAGATTCAGAATCCTCACGTCGTCAGCATTCTCGTTATGTCAAATTCTTTACATAAAGTTCATTTTGACTGTAAATTTCAGACTCCACTTTATTTTTCTGAATCTGTACTTGAATCTTGTAACGTCTTTTTCAGCATTTTTTTGTCTGAAAAATAGTGTAACTCGGTTCATTTTTACGCTAGACAAGATTCAAGTACAGATTCAGAATCCTCACGTCGTCAGCTTTCCAAATGTGTAAATTTTTCCGTGATCTGAAGACAGATTAAATCCCAATTTGAGATATCTCGCCAAGAATTTTCACAAAAATTAGCCCGGTTTTCTACAAACATAGGGACCAGTTTTCTTCCATTCGATTTATAGGCCATTAGGTTCTTTGCCCCCAATTTTTAGTCAAGGACTAGTTTTCTCTGGAATTCTAGGCCATCACTTTTCTCGGCTACCGATTTCTTGAGCGATTCAGTGTATCTGTTCACAGTTTTTGACTGTTCATTTCGATCCGAAAACTGAAAATACCATTCAAAATGCACTAGAAACGCCTAGAAGAGTGAATTTTAAAAGATATTTTCAGTTTTTGGATCAAAATGAGCTATTCTTAGTCAAAATATGTAAACGGATTCTGAATCCCCACGTCTTCTGGATCCATAGTTGTCAGTTTCTAATGTAAACTTTCATACTCCAAGAGAAAAATGAGGTCAAAGTTTATATCAATATTTACTTTAAACCAGACTTGCAAGATTCCGGGCCGGCCCGCCGGCCCGGCCCGGCCCGGCCCGGTCGGCCCGGATTTGAATTTTTGAACTTTTTTCACTACAATTTTTTGTCCAAAAATTTATTTTCTGAAAATTTTTCATATTTTTCCTCAAGTATATTTTTCAAAAACCTTCGAAGCCTACAAAAAATTGTTTTTAAAAAATATTTTTCAAAAAAAATCGGGAAATTTTCGAAAAAAAAAATTGAATTTTTTTCAGTACTGAACTTCCGGGCCGGGCCCTGGAAATTTTCATTCCGGCCCGGCCCGGCCCGGCCCGTTGCAAGTCTGCTTTAAACCATTGCTTTTTTTTTCAATAGTGTGTTCCATTAGACACAAAAATCCATTAATTTTTTTCACTCTTCTACAATTTCGCCCCCTCTTTTACCACCGTGGAGCCCCATTTTTTCTTATCTTCTATATATATTTCGAAACCACCTTCTCCCCCCCTCTCATTTCCGTCAGTTAGTTGATTGAGACTACTCATTCCCCGGAACCCAACCATCTGATGATTCATTTGGGTAGGGGGGGGATTCTGTGAAGAGGTTTAGACGAATTGGATTCATTTCGTCTCTTCCTCCTCACTTTTTTTTCTTACGGCGATTTTGGGTGATTATTCACTGAAATTTCCGGTTTTTTCCACTTATTTTTATGTTGAAAATGTCAATTTTGAGATATTTTCCCCCGGTGTAGGGTCGAAAATTTCAATTTTAAGATCCGGAATCGACGTTTTTAGACATTTTCCTCTGAAAACGTGTTTTGGTTCTAAAACTGCTAGAAATCGGTGGCCTAGAATTCCAGTGGGAGAGAAAACTAGTCCCTAAACGGATTTTGATGTGAAAATTTTGTGAAAATTACAGTTTTTTTGAAGAATTTGATATAACGAGAATGCTGACGACGTGAGGATTCTGAATCTGTACTTGAATTTTGTCTAACGTCAAAATACACCGAGATACAGCATTTTTTGTCTGAAAAAATGCTGAAAAAGACGTTAGACGAGATTCAAGTACAGATTCAGAATCATCACGTCGTCAGCATTCTTGTTATGCAAAATTCTTCATAAAAACTTTGAATTTCACAAAATTTTATATCTCAAAATCGGTTCAGGGACTAGTTTTTCTCTCCTGGTGGAATTTTAGGCCACCGATTTCTAACAGTTTTGAGCCAAGACGCGACGCATATCCGATCCAAAAATATGTGGAAAACCTGAAATTTTAGTGAATAATTACCATTTTTGCTGTAAATTTCACAAATTTTTATATGAAAATCCGCCTGAGGGACTAGTTTTCCATTCTGGTGTAATTCTAGGCCACCATATTTCTCGGTTATAGAAATCCGAGAATTCTGGTGGCCTAGAATTACGAATTCCTACTCTATTTTTACCAAAAGGGCACCAGGGACTAGATTTTTCACCTGGTGGAATTCTAGGCCACCGTTTTTTAGCAGTTTCACACTTTTCCATCCATAATTAGCCCCTATAATTACTCCGCTTGATTACCCCATTTGCCTCCTCCTCCTCCTCAAAATGTTACACCCTCTTGACGCATTATTAAACGCTCTCCTCGTTTTCTTCTCGTTTTCCCCAGTAAATCCCTGCTAAAATTCCAGTATGAACACCTAAAAATCAATCAATCAATCGATAAAAATGATAATCGCTGTGACATCGGTTCCCGCCTCCGTCGCCCGGAACCCCCATAAAGCGACGCCACCGCTCTCGCCAAAATTCGAGGCGAACGTCGGCTACCCACCGGCTCAACGGAGCCCGTCGACACCGTCGGCTCATCGACGTGTCTTTCCACCGCCACCGTCTCCCACTACACGTCGTCCCGCCTCTCAACTTCCACCGTCTCCAAAATTGAGTCGGAGCACACCGAAAATGGTGGCGAGGAAGGCGATGGGAGCAGGAGCTCCGCCGACGTCGCCTTCCATGTCGTCACCGCAGATTACACGGTTGAGAGTTAATGGGCGAGTGGTGAGGGTGACGGCGATTAGACAGAGTGCTTATTGTGAGTTTTTGATGTTGATGGACATCCGGATTCATAGAGATACAGATGGACTCAGACATGTTGTAGAGATCTAGAGATCATGCTAGGAAAACAGCTCCTAAGTAATGTTGTGTCGCTACGCAGCCAATTTACCCATAGGATCGGGGGTACTGTAGTTTGAAAAGATCCTAAATTTAGGATCGGGTTCCTGTCTTGTTATGATTTGTTGAGTTGCTACGCAGCCAATGGCACTTTGTGGCGGATACACAGGCGATCATATATGACAACGAGGTGTCCGAACCAGAGTTGCATGGAATTTCGACTTCTGGTTCGAAGGCGTAATTATGTTGCAAAATTGGCTGCGTAGCGACTCAGCATCTCAAAATTTCAATTTTTAGCAAAAATTGATTAGACCGCGTTTTCCAAGGTTTTAAACGATTTTTCTTCAATTTTCGATGAAAAACTGCTAAAAAAAAATGCTAGAAGTCGCACTAAAACCCATTTTCGACTAACTGGCGCACCTGAGACGCATTTTTTCTCGAATTCCATTAAAAACACTCTAAAATGAAAAAAATGAAAGAAAATATATTCGAACGCCTTCGAGACGATTCGAAACAAAAAAAATCTGAAAATTTTATTATTTTGAGTCGCTACGCAGCCAAAATGAAAAAACGACCGTTCTAGAACTGTTCTCGTTTTAAAACTGAGAACTTTGAAGGAAAATTGAGAACATTTTTTATTTTGTAGTTTTGACTACAGTAGTCGAGCTGCAAAAATGTACTTTTTTTTTAAAACTTTCATTTTGCAGATTCGTCATCCGAAGACGAGGATAGTATCAATGGCGGAACTCTCGGAAAGAAGGACGGTACACTGACACGACCGCCACAAACTGCGCCGAGGACCTCTTCGTTGTGTAAGTTTCGTTTCTTCATTGAAATCGCTGAAAAAATGCGTCCAAGGCGCGCCAGATAGGCGAAAATCGCAATTTTCTGTGTCATTTTCGAGCGTTTTTCATCGAAATTGAGGAAAATTGCAATTTTCTACCTTCCACAAAGTTAGTGTTAGGAAAAAGCGTCGAAGGCGCGCCAGACAGTCGAAAAATGGCGTTTTTTGAAGCGTCCAAGGCGCGCCAGATAGTCTGAAAATTAAATGTTCTTCCATCTTATTCATTGTACACAGTTTTTTAAAATGAAACTTTTGAAAAACGCGTCTAAGGCACGCCAGATAGACAAAAATAGGTTTTATTGCGGTTTTCTTGCTTTTTTCATCGAAAATTGGAGAAAAATCGTGTAAAAAATTTAGAAAACGCGCTCTAATCAATATCCGCTGAAAATCTTTCTAAATATTGAACGTTTGGTAGTACTGAGTCGCTACGCAGCCAATTTTTCAACATAGCTGCGATACGGAGGGAACTCACTCTGAGCCGCTACTCAGCGAAATTCGTGTGTAATCTTGATACAAAACTGAAATTTTGAAATTTCGAGTTGCTACGCAGTTAAATTAGTATGTTAGAAGGATATGGAGCTAAATGGTCGAAATTTTTCAAAAAAGTTGCTTTTTTTTCCTATTTGTATCACCAATTCCTGTCAACAAGACGCTTATCAAATATGCATATTTATCTTCTTTTTTTCTATATAATTTCAACAAAAAACCCGTTTTTACAGTGTCCAACAAGAAAAAGGAGACACCCTCAACAACGACGTCGTCAAATGCGGTCCCCCCACCGCCAATATCAAAAAATACGGCAGAACGGAGAAGTGGGACAAGAAAAGAGAGAGCTGTCGAGGATATGTTGAGATTAGTTCAGGAGAACAGGGATCGACATGATGTGAGTTTTTTTCTGGAAAAATGGACGATTTTTAGTGAGAAATTGCGAAAAAATCATTTTTAAAAAGGTTTTTAGAGATAAAAAAGGTTTTTTTATTGCAAAAACGACCAAAATGACCCTAAATTTGTTAATTTTCATAAATATTTTGAAGTTTTTGAGGGAAAATTGCAAAAATAAAAAAATTTAATTTTCTGTTATCTCCGCGCAGTTCTAGCAACTGTGCTCTACCGAAACACCCTTGAAAAATGTCTCTGTTTTCTCTGAGTCTCTCAATTTCGACACACAATTTTCTCACGGTTTCGGTAGAGCGTGGTTGTAAGAAGCGTGTCGTGCTAATATAAATTTTCTTTTATTTCTCGAATTTCTAAGTGAAAATGTTGAAAAAAACGCAAAAAATACAAAAATTCCAATTTTTAACATGAACAAATATTGAAATTTAAGGGAGTTCTACTATTTTTGCACTTTTTGGACGAAAAATCGCTCAAAAATGCTGTTTTTCTGACTATTTTTCGAGATTTTTGAGGTTTTTTTGGTTACAACACAGATTTGTCTGAAAATCGTCCGAAATGCCAAACCCCTTCCGAACCGCGAATTTTCAGCCCGAAAATGGTCAAAATCGGTCTCAGCTGGCCGAACTTTTTGTTGTTTTCTTTTTCTAGGCCACGGAAAGTTCTTCCATCCGTCCGTTTTGGGATTATAAATAGCGTTTTTTTTTTAACTAAAAAGTGACCCGCAAATTAAGTTTTTTCAGTCAAAAAATCTATTTTGAGTTGAACAATGTCTATTTACTGCAATAAACAGCGAAAAAATGACCCAAAAATTTAGGATTTTGTTAACATTTTGGAGTTTTTCCTATTATTCCAACTGATTTTTTAAAATTTTCAGCAACAAAAAAAGGACTACGGAGAGTATGTTCAAGCGAGAATTCGACCGAAAGCACCGAGTGGAGAAGTGATTCGAGTGTCACGACAAGACTATCGAAATAGTAAAATTATTGTGACCGATGGAGAGGCCATCAGGATTTCACCGCATCGAGAGGTACGTCGTTTTCATTTGAAAATAGGAAAACTTGAGAAAAAAATTCGGAAAATTTTGAATTTTGGCTCCAAAAACGCGCCGAAGACACGCCAGTAAAAAGGTCAGCACTATTATTATGGGATGTCCGAGTGAAAGTTTCTTAATTTTGACCATGTATTGAGCAAAACGCGTCAAAGGCACACCAGCCATTCTGGATCAGGTTGAGAACAAAGAAAACGCGTCGATGGTGCGCCAGATAACATGGTAGGGGTTTTACAGTGCATTGAAGTGAACGGATCGATGAATTTCAGAAATTTCAAAAAAACGCTCAAAAATTAATACAATTAATATTTTCTGACTATCTGGCGCGCCTGAGACGCCTTAGACACCAAACTAAAAAAACGCGCCGAAGATGCGCCAGAAAGGATTTTTCAATAATTTCAATCGTGTTTTACATCAAAAATGACGGATTTTCACGGATTTTTACTGATAAAAACGCGTCAAAGGCACGCCAGACGGGTTTTTCAAAACCCGGCTGGCGTGACTTTGACGCGGTTTTTTGTAATGGTTTTTCAAACTTTCTTTCATTTATGAATCATATTGTGAAAAACGGCAAAAGACCCAAAATTTGATTTCTTTTCGCAAAAAATAATTTCGAATTTTGGCGCCATTTTCACTGAAAAAAAATCTGAAAATCCTTGAAAAATGGTCTCTTTTCTCTAGCTGACCAGTCCTCCTTCCCCCTCATCCATTGATTAGCCAATTTATCTTCATTTCTTTTCTATTTTCATCTTTCCATTTATCTTCTTTATCACCCCCGTGCCGCCCGTCTCAACCCATCAATAGCCCTCATTAAATCACTACGATTACACCCCCGTCTGGCGCGCCTTCGACGCGTTTTTTCTCAGTTCAAATCTGTGAAAATTCGTCATTTTTGGTGAAAAACACTATGAAATGATTGAAAGAGCTTCGCTGGCGCGCCTTCGACGCGTTTCCTCGATGCATAGTTAGAACTAGAATTGCCTGGCGCGCCATTGACGCGTTTTTCTCAATTCAAAAATCCGTGAAAATGCATAGTTTCGTCTACTTTAAAACTCCGTACCATGTCATCTGGCGCATCTTCGACGCGTTTTTTTGCTCGTATTCTGATCCAGAATGTGCTGGCGCGCCTTCGGCGCGTTTTTGACCATCTCGGACACATCGTCATCTGGATTCGGCTGGCGCGTCTTTGACGCGTCTTCTCTAGAATATTTTCACTCTGAAATCCCATTATTTCAGTTCTAACGTTAGCTGGCGCGCCTTCGCCGCATTTTTGACAATCTCTGATATGTTGGTATCCAGAAACGGCTGGCGCGTCTTTGTCGCTTTCCAAATTTACATTTCAGCGCCAAAAGCACGCCAGACATGTGAAACACTAGGAAATTATTGAAGCTGGCGCGCCTTTGACGCGCCTTCTCTAGAATATTTTCCCTCTGAAATCCACTGGTGTTAGCTGGCGAGCATTTTTGACAATCTCGGACACATCGGCATCTGGGTTCGGCTGGCGCACCTTAGCCGCTTTCTAAATTCAAAATTTAGCGCCAAATGTACGTCAGACATGATTTAAACTTTTAGATTTTTCAATATTTTCACTCAATTTTCCCCATTTTTTTGTAGGAAATCGAGACAACAATTGAGGAATCAACGTCCCTACACGATCACCATCACGATCACGACGATGAGGCTGTCTATGTGAATACGACAATCGGCGGAGGGAATAATGGAGGAAGTCATGGAAGAATTCCCGATTCGCCCGGTGATGATTATCAGAATGCTGTTCTGCGTGAGTTATAGCGAAAAATCCCGGGAAAAACGCGTCCAAGGCACGCCAGATAGACGAAAATCGCTTCATTTTATAGCATTTTTCATCGAAATCGGGAGAAGAAGCGTGCGAGGCGCGCCAGCAGGTTTTTGCCTGAAAATTTCTATAAAAGGCGTCTAAGGCGCGCCAGATTATCGTAAAATGGCGTATTAGAGCAAAAATAGAAAAAAAAAACGTCCAAGGCACGCCAGATAGGCTCATTTTCATCATTTTTTAATGTTTTCCATCGAAATCGGAGAAAAGTGCGTCCGAGGCGCGCCAAATAGTCGAAAATATGTTTTTTCGGCGATTTTCTAGCATTTTTCGCTGTTTTTTCATCGAAAATTTGAGAATTACCGCGCGCGCGCCAACGTTACGCCAGCCTCTTGCTAACTTTTTTGATAATTTTCCCTTCTTTTCAGCTCTCAAACAGACGAAAGTGTCGTCGAAGATTCAGAATGTTGTCAATGCTCTACAGGTGAGTGGGCGTGGCCTAAATTTTGAATTTTTTATTTCAAAAATGGAAATATTCTGAGTGGGCGTGGCTTAAAATGTATCAAATGTCTAATTTCAGAATTTTCTGTATTTTTCATGTGGGCGTGGCCTAAATCATGAAATTCCGTTGAAATCCCAAAAAAATTTCACTAGCTGGCGCGCTTTTGGCGCGTTTCTGAAAATCTCTGTGATCTAGGTTCGGCTGGTGCGCCTTTGCCGCTTTCTAAGCTTGCATTTTAGCGCCAAAGGCACGCCAGACACCGATTTTCCGATAATTTTCTTGATTCTTCTTATTTTCCGAGGCCCCCTGAGTGGGTGTGGCCGAAAATTTTTCGAACTTATTCAAAAAATGTCAAAAAGTACATTTTGAAACTTAATCCCTCGATTTCTTTGCACACTAAAGTCTTCGCTGGCGCGTCTTTGGCGCGTTTTTCTCTATAACACGTTGAAAATACAGAACTTTTCAGTCTGAAACCCTATAATATCAGTTCTGGCCTTACTGGCGCGCCTTTGGCGCATTTTTGAAAATTTCTGATTTTGGTGCCAAACGCACGCCAGACATGGTTTGAAACGATTTTTGAGAATTGTCTCAATATTTCATGTTTCAAGGCCCCCTGAGTGGGCGTGGCCAATAATTTTTTGAAATTTTTTGAAAAAATGTCGAAAAGTGCATTTTGAAACTCTATCCTCAATTTTTCCGTTTGCAAAAGTTCAAAGGGGATGACCAATTAGCAGAGAGGAATCTTGGTCCCCCGCGGGAAAAAATTTTCCCGAAAATTCTATCTCTCTGGGAGCCCCCGGAGCCCAGAGCCGGCTCGGTGTGCCTTCTGACTAAGTGACAGCTGACCAAGAGCACTCTCTCTCTCACTCTTGGAGCTCGCGGAGCATCCGATGGATCCGATATCCGAAAGAATAGGCTCCGCCCACTTTTCCCGGCGGGGCTCCTATCTCTCGACTCAGCGGCTCAGAGCGCATTTTTTTCTTCTTCTTCTTCGATTTCTTATATTCCCTCCCTTCCCCAATGTCAACTGAACACCCATCTCGGGTGTATTTTCCGAGTATGGCACTCCGAAAAACTCGATACCTGAGACAGACGGTCTCCTCAACGGGACCATCTTTATTCAGCCCCGCGTCGCGTAAGCTATCCAGTGAGAATCACAAGGAATACTTGGCTCAACTTCACTCTCGCAAAGCGGTATCGCTGAAAGAGAAGAAGGTGAAACAGCAGCGATCGGCGGAGGAGGGATACGCATCGGCCTCACCGTCCACCGCATCGTTGGTACCCTCTCGGCCACCACTACCCAAATATCATCATGTTTGTGAGCCGAGTTATGGTGATGAGGATGATATTCTGCTGGATGACGGTGCTACGGTAACGTCTTCGGTGGATTTTGTCCCAGGATTTGTCCGAAGGGCAACACGGAGCTCAGAACAAATCCGACGTCATCGAGACTTTGTGAGCAACTCTTGCTCGGCGCCAAGCACTTCTAGTGGTGAGGAGTACGAATGGTCGTTTGTACGACGACAAAGTACGGAGCAAGAAGAGAGAGAGATGAAGAATGAGGAGGATGAGATGACGATCGGATGGACACGACGACAACACAGATTTAAGAAGTGGAAGTTGAATCAGACGATTCATGAGTTGGCGGTGAGACACGTTTTTCAATAGAAATAACGAAAAATCGTGAAAAAAGCGTCCAGATAGGCGAAAATCGCATAATTTTTGAGCGTTTTTTGCTTGAAAATTGTTTGGAAAAGGTGTCTAAGGCGCGCCAGATTGTCGAACAATGGCGTTTTTTGAGGAAACTGGCAAACGCGCTCTACTAGACTCTTAGAATATCCAGTTGACGGGATTTTTGAAGTCGAATGAATGTGAACTCGCTCTATCGCAATACTCTCAGACACATCGTGTTACCGGTAGTCGCGCTCTATCTGACTAGCTCAGTGGATCAAGTGAAAATGCGCTTTACCGCACTTCGTATTGAGAAATTGGGTTTGAACGCTTTTTCTCGTAATCTAGAAGCGATTTTGGTAGAGCGCGATTACACCTTCATGTGTAGCTTTGATGTGGAAATCCGCCGTAGTTTTCGCCAAAACTTGTTCCTTTTTTGGCGTTTTTGTGACTTTTTTTGAGAAAAAAGGCAAATGCGCTCTACTGCATACTTGCAATATGGGCCGCCACGTAACTCCCGTGACTCTTTATGTGCTGAAAAGTATACCAAATTGTAGATCACGACGAGTTATATGTCTGTGACTCCCTTGGTTATTCGTTAATGTGCCCCGGGCTTTGGAAAAGTGCCAAAAACGCAAAAATTGTCATAAAAACCATGCCCGCGCACATTAACGGTTCCATAATGTCTCAGTTTCGAAGCATACTAAATTCTCGGTTTCCAACCGTCCTGCTTTTAGAACTTCTTCAAAGCTCTCGTTTCTCTCGCATTTTCAGTGAGAAAAAACACTGAAAAACATGTTTTTTGCCGTCTCATCATAACTTTTTTCTACGAAACGAAAGAAAAAAAGTTTATTTCTAAATCGATGAGTTACGAGATGGAGAGAGAGAGAAACAAAACATCAACACATGTGATGGTGATGATCCCTGAAAACCTTGAAGGTTTCAACAAAATTTGTGTTCTTTAGAGAAATCGCGCCCTATTGAAAATTTCAATTTGAAATCAATGGTTTGCTAGGCGCATTTGCACAAAATTGAAAAGTGAAATCGTCCTCTGCCGACTTTTCGAAACTGAGAAGTCACTGAACAGATCCTTTGGACACTTTGAAACCGAGTCATTTCGGAACTTTTCCTATAGGACAGCTCGAAACCAAAAAAAAACGAGTCGAAACTTGGACTTTTCAGAATTGACACATTTCGAAACCGAGTCTATTACAGGGCTGTGCGGCAACAAGTTGCCGGTTGCCGAAATTGCCGAAATTGCCGAAGTTTTAGTTGCCGAGTTGCCGTTGCCGAATTCGGCAACTCATGTTTCGGCAACAGTTTGAGGTTGCCGAATTTCGGCAACAGTTTTTCGGCAACTCGGCAACAACGTTAAATTTTCTTTTCGTGATAAATTTTTGCAATTTTACAGAAAAAATCAGTGAAAAGACTTAATCTGGGCAAGACCCGCGGAAAAAAAAACTAGCCATGCAAATTTAACATACTGTAGTCGAATTTCGGCGGTAACTTCAAAAAAGTCTTGATTTTGACAAAAACCATAGAATTAATGGAAAATAGTTGATTTTAAGAATGTTTAGTGTTTTCACAAGCTCTCTTTATGATTTCTTGTCTCATTTGTAGATTTTTGTTATTAGGTTTGAGTGAACATAACTTTTTATGAGACTTTAGTAAAAAAAATACTACTGTTGCCGAAAGTTGCCGAAAGTTGCCGAATGTTGCCGAGTTCAAATTTCGGCAAATTGCCGAGTTGCCGAAAGTTGCCGAAGCATGAATTGGCTAGTTGCCGAGTTGCCGAGTTGCCGAAAAAAGCTGTTGCCGCACAGCCCTGGTCTATTAGCTGGGCACAGTTCTAACAACTGCGCTCCACTGAAACGTGCTTGAAAACTGTCTCTTTTTCTCTGAGTCTCTCAATTTCGCACACAATTTTCTTCGGTTTCGGTAGAACGCGATTGTAAGATGCGTGCCGTGCTAATAACAATCTGAAAGTGATCAGGAAGTTTTCCTCTCTATTTTCCCCCCGACAAAAACTGTCAGAAAAAAACCGTTTTCCCGACGAGAGATAGGGCGTCTACACTCCATGTGTATAATTAGCTTCTCCTTTCCCATTTCACCTGATGTGTCTCGAAACCAGTTCATTTTCGATCTTTCGTCGTTTCTTTTTTTGTTGTTTCAACCCCACCCATCATTTTACGACAACGACGAAATCACTCGTTTTCTCCGTTTTTTTTCTGGTGAAATTATGGTAATTTTTGTGATTTTCTGTTAGTTTTAAGCCCCGAATTGTGCAAAACTGGGATTTCGGAAAAAGGCCACAAAAACGTGAATTTTTTGTCCGAAAAATGTTGAAAGTGTGGCCATGGCCGAATTTTTTCTATTTGGTTTTCTAGGCCAGCATTCTCAAGGCGAAAAGGTGGAAGAACTTCCGTGTAGTCTGCGTGGACAAGTTTTAGTCTCAGATTTTGAAGTTTTAGCAAAAAGATCGGTTGAAATCGACTGAAATTGGCTTAAAATGGTCAAAATGTTGGTGTAGTCCTCGTGGACAAGTTCAATCTCAGATTTTTAAGTTTTTTTGCCGAAAAATCGGTTAGAATCGGTTAAATTCGAATGAAATTGACTGACAATCAGAAAAGCCTCCGTGTAGTCCGCGTGGACAAGTTCAACTTCAGATTTTGAAATTTTTGAAAAAAAATCGGTCGAAATCGGTGGAAATAGGCTCAAACTAGTCAAAGTGTTCGTGTAGTCTGCGTGGACAAGTCGGATTTGAAATTTTCGAGATTTTCTACTTTTCTTCTGTCTGTATTCTCTGTCTGAGACTCCAGATGTCTCTTTATCCCCAATTTTCGATCGTTTCTCCACCCTCTCTGAGCATAAAACTCACATTTCACATCTGGAGATTTTTTTTTGTGCAGAACAGAGACACACATCTGTGTTCGATTTTCACTCACATGTTTTCGTTTAGAATCAGAATGAAAATCTGGACTTTTTCAAAAAAAAAAAAGAGATCAAAGGTTAAGACACACGAGAATACTTGAGACAACTGAAAACATGGATTTGGTTACATATTTGATTGATTGACACAAGAGAAGAGGAAGTGATGACAGACATATGACGTTGTATGCATTGTATACATCTGGAAATTTTGAGATAGACTAGATTCTGGACACTCTTTAAAGGCGAAAACTACTCAAAAACCTGAAAATTTGAAGTTTCCGGAAGAAATTACGAATTTTGGACACTTTTGACCATTTTGACATAGATCATGAGATTTTGAGCCTTTGAAACTACCAAATCTAGAAATTGAGAGGAATAAAGTATTGGGGACATCTGGATGCCTGGACACACAGATAGAAAGTTGAAGACTTTGAACTACTTTGAATAACGGTTTACGGGGACATTACTGACATAGGTTGATGAAAATTTGCGTTTTGATATGCTTGAAATCTTGAAATTTACATAATATGAGTTTTGAAGACATCTGGATGTCAGGGCACACAGATAGACAAGGCATCCGAACATTCTGACGGTTCCCTTTAGATTTTCACTGTTTCAGAGCCCTTAAAGGTTATGTAACTGGAAAATCTCAAAAATGAGATTTAGAATAGTTTTTGGACCGCAAAGTCACTGAAATCTGAAGTTTTGATTCCTTGGAAAGTCCTGTCAGTTCTCGAGTTTCTTGGAAGTCTGAAAACTGGAAATTCCAGTATCAAGGACATCTGGACACCCAGATACACAGAGAAGCTGCCAGCAGAAAAATCTCGAATTTCAGTCCGTCCAAAAGTGACGTCAATGAACGAGCCAAATGTCGAGTCATCAGTTGTTCCGCATTCCATTCGAGTTTTTCTTGAAACACATTTTATTGACCCTTTCATCTGAATCCTCGAGAGAAATTCCAATCCTCAGGAATACTAAAAAGTTGCGAGACGATAAACAAGTGCACGACGAGACCCCAAACAGCTGTCATTTATCCAGAAACTCGATAAAAATTGATTGGTTGTTGACAGTCTATCTGCGTGTCCGAGAAGTCCGGATGTCCGCAACAGGGATCAGAAATTTTACACTTTTTAGAGGAAAATTAGTCAGTTTTTGAGGCTAAACGTGTCAAAATAACGATATTTTGACACCTTTCATTCGAAAGTGCATTTAGTTTCGTATTTTGACGCTGAAAATACTGAAAATAAGTGAACATCCAGTTTCAGAGACCTGGAACATGCCTAAGCTCTAAAAATGACTGTTTTCTGAAATTCGAGATGTTTTTCAGACGGTTTTGTTGAAAAATAGATGTTTTGATTGAGTCGGGGACCAAAAATCGCGGCTTGAACATTCATAATTGAGATTTTCAGCAGTTTCACCTTGTTTCAGCTGAAAATGTTTTTTAATTTTGACATTAGAAATGAGTTGATAGTAGTTAAAACTATTTATATAATCAATTTTTTAGCTCCGCCCACTTGAAAAATGACCTTTTTTTCGGATTCCTCTATTTTTGACTACTAGATATAGGTTTCTCGGCTCGGAAATGGCTTTTTGGTGGTCTGAAGTCTGTACAGACAGATTTTCAGAAAAATACGCATTTTAAAAACGAAAGTCCAAAAAATTGAGTAGGTCATTCAAAAAAAGGTGTTTCCTCTTAAAATTGTTTTAAAAAAAAGCGAAATTTGACGCCAGAAACGGTATCCTCATAGCAGAGTTGCGCGGAATTCCGACTTCCGACTTCCGGGCATTTTTTCACTTCCGACTTCCGACTTCCGTTTTGAAAATTTCACTTCCGACTTCCGACTTCCGGATTTGGAATTTTACTTCCGACTTCCGACTTCCGGATTTGGAATTTTACTTCCGACTTCCGACTTCCGTTTTTGAAAAAACCACTTCCGCGAAACTCTGCCTCATAGCTTAAACCGTCTATAGTCAAGTTGTGTGTAAATAGCTTCTGGCTCCGCCCACTTAAAAAGAGTTTCTCCAAAAAAAAGATTTCTGCGGAAATTAGGCTCCGCCCTCAAAAACAGCACAGATATGACGAGTGCACACTATTCGTGAGAACAAGTCCTGTTTTGGGGGCGGAGTCTAAAATTCCCATGTTTGGGGGAAACTCCGAGTATAGTAGAGACCCGATTACAGGTTTGGGTCCAAGATCCTCTGAAAAACCAATAAAAAAAATCACTCGTTAACCCATTTGTTTCATTTCAGAGACCACGAAGCAAACCGCTTCAAGACTACTACAACGACGATGACGCTGAACTAGAAGCGATGGCGAAAATCCGTGATCCAGAGGCTCCCCGTCCGGAGGGAACAATCATGAATCCAGTGAGAGGAGAGGCCGCCCATTCCAATACAAATAACACAATGCCCCGAAGTTTGGACAGCGCATTCCATCGATTCGGTACGACGGCGGCGAAAAATGTGGCGGCAATGGTATTGGATCAATCGGCGAAACCGTCGACACAACTGACATATGGAAAACTTCATAGTCGAGCTGGCAAAGTGGCTCATATGTTACTGACGAAAACGGTGCAAATTAATAAGGATGGAACGAAGAATTGTATGTGTAAACCCGGTGATCGTGTCGCATTGATCTACCCGAATACTCAGCCATTGCATTTCCTGGCGGCGTTTTACGGATGTCTTCAAGCTGGCGTCATCCCTGTCCCCGTGGAAATGCCATCGTCGAAACGGGAAGCTGGAATTGCTCAATTGGGATTCCTCCTCGGAAATTGTGGAGTGAAAGTCGCCCTGACTTCCGAGTCGTGTTATAAGGGACTACCCAAGAAGGTGAACACGTCTTCTGTGTTCTCGGCGCCTTCTGGATCCACGTCACTCACTGGAACAGCGAATGAAATTGTGGATTTTAGAGGATGGCCGAGACTGTGGTGGGCCGTTACCGAGCATATGGTAAGGAGACATTTTTAGGGAAAAAACGGATGAAATCGGTTGAAATCTCGGATTTTATAGTTTTCAGTAGAAAAATTGGTCAAAATCGGTTAAAATCGACTGAAAATCAAAAAAGTTCCCGTGTAGTCCGCGTGGACAAGTCAAATCTCAGATTTTGAAATTTTTAGCATAAAAATCTGTCAAAATCGATCGAAATTGAAAACTTGTCGGTGTAATCCTCCTGGACAAGTTAAATCTCAGATTTTGAAATTTTTTGCGGAAAAATTGGTTAGAATCGGTCAAAATTGTAAAAGTGTCCGTGTAGTCCGCGTGGACAAGTTCAATATTAGATTTTGAAAATTTTCGCAGAAAGTTTGATTTAAATCGGTTAAAATCGATCGAAATCGACTGAAAATCAAAAAACCCTCCGTGTACTCCACGTGGACAAGTTCAATATTAGATTTTGAAAATTTTCGCAGAAAGTTTGATTTAAATCGGTTAAAATCGATCGAAATCGACTGAAAATCAAAAAACCCTCCGTGTACTCCACGTGGACAAGTCGGATTTTGAGTTTTTGAATTTTTTGAGTTTTCCCGGTTTTCTTTTAGCGAAAAACTGTGAAAAAACGAATAAAATCAGCGTATTTTTGAAAATTGGATTCTGACTTGTCCACGAGGAGTACACGACGCACTTTTGACAGTTTTGAACGACTTTAGCCGATTCTTTATGATTTTTGTCCAAATTTGAACGAACTTTTTGAAATCAATCGTGTACTCCTCGCGGACAAGACTTCAGGAATTCGAAACTCTCAATTTGTCCCAAAGGAGTACACAATCGACTTTGAGCTATCAGATTTTGAAGTTTTTTTGGCAAAAAATCGGTCGAAATTGGTTTAAAATTGAAAATGGCTGTGTAAATCCAGAAACCGATAAAAAAGTACTAAAAAAATCAGAAAATCAATTTTGATTTTTGCAGTCAAAACCAGCGAGAGATTGGACGGCACCCCCTCGATTAGCAGATGAAACGATTGCATACATTGAGTATACGACTGGAAATGATGGAACAGTGAAAGGAGTTTGTGTGACGAGACAAGCCGTCTTTGCACACTGTCGTGCACTCACCACAGCCATGGAGTATAAAGAAGGTGAGAGAGTACTGTAAAAAGTTAAATTTTAAGACGTCGAAAAAAATTGACACACGGATTGTCCACGTGGAGTACAACAGCCATATCTATAAATTTTCTGCAAATTTCAATGTTTTTCCGCGATTTTACGTTTTAAATCACATCAATTTTGTGTGTTTTCGTATTTTTATCCGTAAACGGAGTAAGAACACCAAAAATTGATGGGAAATCACTGAAAAATTCAAAATCGCGCCGCCGACTTCTCCACGAGGAGTACACGAGGCGATTTTGCGTTTCAAGGGATTCTTATCAATTTTTGTGGTCCTTACTACTTAATAAAAGAAAAATACAAAATTGATGTCGTTTAAAACGTAAAATCGAACAATTGACGGAATAAGTTGGTGTATTTCTCGTGAACAAGTCAAATTTTTTTCGATATTTTAAAGTTTAACTTGTTGGTCACCTTTTGCCACGTCAGGGTCCAATTTTCGACAAAAAAACCGAGAAAATCGCTTAAAATATTGAAATATTTAAAATCCTGATGAAACTAAAAACCGACTTGTCCACGCAGACTACAAGGAAGTTCTCTTTTTTGATTTTTAATGTTTTACGCTGGATTTAGTTAATTTTTACCGATTTTCACTGAAACACGACCGAAAAAGTTGGAAAAACTCGAAAACTTAAATCCCGACTTGTTCACGAGAACTACACGGAGGCATTTTATGATTTTCAGTCGATTTTGACCAATTTTGACCGATTTTCCGAAAAAAAAACTTCAAAATCTGAATTGAACTTGTCCACGAGGACTTCACGGAGGCATTTTTGATTTTCAGTCGATCTCAGTTGATTTCGACCGATTCCATCCGATTTTTTTGCTAAAAGTTTCAAAATCTGAGATTTCACTTGTCCGCAAGGACTACACGAACAATTTTGCAATTTTAAGCCAATTTCGACCGATTTCAACCAATTTCAGTCGATTTTTTGCAAATCCCTATTATTATTATATTGTTCAGACGAAACAATGGTATGCGTCGTGGATTTCAAACGAGAAGTCGGCCTATGGCACGCGATTCTCGCGTCAGTCTTCAACGGAATGCGCGTGATCTTCGTACCGTACTCCCTAATGAAAATGAATCCGGCGACGTGGATGCATATGGTCTCAAAGTATCAAGCGACGACGGCACTCGTCAAATCACGTGATCTACACTGGGCACTTCTCGCCACTCGAGATCACAAAGATATCTCATTGTCGTCATTGCGGACGCTTCTGGTGGCTGACGGTGCCAATCCGTGGTCACTTTCTTCGTGTGACGCGTTCGCCGCGGCGTTCTCACCGGCGCCTTACAATTTACGCCCTGATGCAATGTGTCCGTGTGCTGGTAGCTCAGAAACTGGAACCATCTCGATCCGGAGGCGGGGCAACGCTCAGTTGGGAAGCCAAAGTGGGCGGGGCGTACTGTCGATGTCGGCGTTGAGTCATTGTGTTGTGCGGGTCGATCAGGAGAACTCGTTGACTAGTTTGACGTTGCAGGTTGGTATGATGGCCGAGTTTTGGTTTTCTAGGCCACCATTTTTTTTTTGAAAATTTTATTAAATTTGATGAAAACAACTGAAAATACTGGAAAAATTGATCCAAATTGTTCCAAAATCGAGAGAAATTAACACTTTTTAGTCGTGGTGTTCGAATTTTGGACATTTTTTCTAAAAAATTTAAAAAATTTGACCCGTGGCCGAAAAATCCCGTATCTGGCCGATGCTTGGGTTTCTAAGCCAAGAAAAATCCACTTACGTACATATTTCGTCATTTTTGGAACAGAAATTGGTCGAAAAAAGTTGGTGGCCGAGTTTTGGAATTCTAGGCCACCAAATCAAAATGTTATGATTTTTCCAAATTTTTAAAATTTCCTTTTTTTTAATACTCTTTTTTGTCAAAAATTGGGGAGAAATCAAAGTTTCTATGTTTGGTGGCCTAGAACCCGTTGATTGGAGTTTTCTAGGCCACCAAAGCTTGAAAAAAACGCTTAAAAGTGGTGATTAGAAGTTCGAGAATCGTAGAAAGCACACGAAAAACACTTTGGTGGCCTAATTTTTGGTTCCTAGGCCACCATATCAAAATCTTGTGGTTTTGCGATAAATTTGGTTCCTAGGCCACCTAAGAATTGAAAATGTTCAATTTTTCACGATTTTGGAATATTTGGGTTCCTAGGCCACCTTTCTCATTTTCTAGGCCACGCACCCTCCATTGTTTTTTAGTCAATAGCTCAAAATTCTCATCAAAACTCGGTAGAATCCGGTGATTAGAGGTTTCTAGGCCACCGGAATAGTTCGGTGGCCTAATTTTGGATTCCTAGGCCACGCTCTTTGATTTTTGCAGGACGCCGGTCAAATAGTCGCCGGAGCAGTCGTCGTCGTGACGGCAATCGACGGATCGAACCGCCTGTGTCAAGCAGATGAAATCGGTGAAATCTGTGTGTCCGCGAATTCGACGGCTCAATTATATTGGGCATTGGACGGTCAAACACAGCACACATTCAAAGTGGAACCAATCGGAGAGTACGGTAAACCAATCGGCGCCGTCCGTTATGTTCGAAGTGGTCTCATCGGATTCATGGGACCCGATGGAATGGTATTCGTTGTGGCACGTCGTCAAAGTCTTCTGGCGGTATCTGGAAGGTATCACTCGGCCGATGACATTATTGCGACGGTGTTGGCGGTCGAGCCGATGAAATTTGTGTATCGTGGAAGGATTTGTGTGTTCTCGACGAGTGTGTTGCGGGATGAACGAATTGTGATTGTGGCCGAGCAGAAACCGAATTGCTCTGAGGAGGAGGCGTTTGATGTGAGTCCGACTTCCGACTTCTGGGCTATTTTTCACTTCCGACTTCCGACTTCCGTTTTGAAAATTTTACTTCCGACTTCCGTTTTCGGATGTTTACTTCCGACTTCCGTCATTCCATAATTGTGGGATTTCGGAAAAGTGCATTTCGCAAAAATGCATGGAAAAATGGTCTAAAAGGACAGAAAATAGGCTTTTCTTCAGCCAAAAACTAATTTTCCACTGATTTTCGCGAATTTTATGAACTTTATCTAGGAGTTTTTGAATCTTTTCGAAAAAATCTACTTCCGACTTCCAACTTCCGACTTCCGGGCGTTTTTTCACTTCCGACTTCCGGCTTCCGACTTCCGTTTTCAAAATTTTGCTTAGGTTTCCGACTTCCGGATTACAAATTTTACTTCCGACTTCCGTTTTAGAAAAAATCACTTCCGCGCAACTCTGCTAGGGGGATATCTCGTCGATTTTTCCCCCGAAAAATGTGAAAAAAAAATGCAAAAACTGACCAAAAAACCCGGTGGCCGAACTTTTGCATTTTCTTGGCCACCGATCAGAAAGTTAGGCCATCGAGGTTTTTTTGGCCAAAATGAGCAGAAACCGAATTATTCTGAGGAGGAGGCGAAATTTTATAGTTTTGAGCTAGAATTGACGTTTTTCGGTCGAAAACTGTAAATTTTCGAACTTAAATCGAGAATCGGGACAAAAAACTTTGATGGCCTAGTTTTTGGATTCTAGGCCACCGGAGTTCGAAAATCGAAGAAACCCCTGACAAATTGTTTGATGGCGTAGTTTTTGATATATGGGTTTTTCAAATTTTAGAAATTTTGGTTAAAAATTGAAAAAGACGGTATTTTTCACGTAAAAAACACTTTGGGGGCCTTGTTTTGAGTTTCTAGGCCACGCAAAATTCCATTTACCTACATTTAGTGTCGTTTTTTGAACTAAAAAGTCGATGGCCGAGTTTAGGGTTTCTAGGCCACCGTTGTAGAAAACCCCAATTTTGATCGAAAGAATGGTGACAATGCAATTTTAGGTCGTGGCCGAGTTTAGGGTTTCTAGGCCGCAGAACTGAAATTTTCTGATTTTCCGAAAATTTCATAGTTTTTGTCAAAAATTGAAATTTCTATTTTAAAAGTCATCTTTTTTGCCAAAAAACTCGCTGATTTAAGTTTTCTAGGCCCCCAAAACTGAACTTTTTGGCTAAAAATTCAACTTTTGTTGATTTTTTGCAGTTTTAACTACAAAAAACGATATAAAACTATTGAAAATACTCTGATGGCCTAGTTTTCGGATTCCAGGCCACCAGAGTTCGAAAATCGTAGAAACCACGCAAAAACACTTTGGTGGCCTAATTTTGGGTTTCTAGGCCATCAAAAAAACGGTTATTAGGCCATTTCTAATCCACCAATTTTTGAGGCTGTATAACTAAATAAAAATGATTTTTTTTCCAGTGGATCACCCGAGTGCTCCGCGCCATCGACACAATCCACCAAGTGGGAATCTACTGTTGCGCCCTCGTGCCCGCCAATCATCTGCCGAAAACCCCACTGGGCGGAGTCCACGTATCGGAGACGAAACAACGATTCGAGAACGGAGATCTCCATCCGAGTACTCTTCTGATGTGTCCCCATAATTGTGTGTTGAATCTGCCGAAGCCCCGGGAGAGACAAGCGGACGTCGGACCGGCGGCAATGTTCGTCGGAAATATTGTACAAGGAGTACGCATTGCCGTCGCCAAGGGAAGGAATATCGATGATGAACCGGTTGGTTTTTTGAAAGAAAAAATTCGGAAGAAATTTCGTTTTTTTTTTTTAGCATTTTACATGGAAAATGCAGTAGGTGGCCTAACTTTTGCATTTTCTCGGCCACCACGTTTTGGCGACGTTTTACGTTGTTTTAAAGTGATTTTTACATGGAAAACCTCGTGTAAAGTTGTTTGGTGGTCTAACTTTTTCATTTTCTCCGCTTGGTGGCCGAGAAAATGCGAAAGTTAGGCCACCACACTTCTTGTAGAGATGAATACTGAGGTTTTCCATGTAAAACAACGTAAAACAAAACAAGTGATGGCCGAACTTTTGCCAAAACTCGGCCACCACTGAAAACATGCGAAGTATCCTACAACATGAAAATGTAGGCAATGAATCGGTGGCCGAACTTTTTCATTTTCTCGGCCACCTCCCAATCGGCCATGATTTTTGTTCAAATATCAAGTTTTCGCTTTAAAACAACGTAAAACGGCGCCAAAACCATGAAAATTACGAAAAAAAAATTGAAAAATAAGTGGTGGCCGAGTTTTTGCGAAAGTTCGGCCACCACTGAAAACCCTGCGAAGTATCGTGAACATGAAAGTGCAGGCGGCCTAGTTTTTTTCATTTTCTGGACGAAAGTTAGGCCACCAAACTCTTTCTGGCAATAAGAACTGTATTTTCTATGTAAAATGGTTTAAAACGTCGTAAAAATTGGAATTTGAAAATAAAGTCGTGGCCGAACTTTTGCAAAAACTAGGCTACGAGTCTTAAAACCGTGGAAATTGAAATTTGAAAAAAAAACTCGGTGGCCTAACTTTTCGGTCGGTGGCCTAGAAAATGCAAATGTTCGGCCACCCATTGTTTCGGTAAATGTTTTTCGTTTTTCCACATTTTCATTTTCTCGACCACCTCCAATTTCACTATTTTTCAGTCGCTCCCCCTACTGGAATGTCTCCGCTCACGTGCTCAAACCTCACCGGACCACCGTATTCTCACCCTGGTCACCGCAAAAAACGCCGAACAAGACACGGCGACATGCGCGACACTCTTGAAACGAGCGGAACGAATCGCCGGTCTGCTCACCGATAGAGCACGATTGAGTAGAGGAGATCACGTCGCGTTGATCTTCCCGCCATCCATCGATCTGGTCGCCGCGTTCTTCGGATGTCTGTCGGCGGGTCTCGTACCGGTTTGTATCAGACCGCCCGTCGCCTCGGATCTCAATACGACGTTGGGACCGATAAGGATGATGGTCGATATGAGTAAAGCGGTGGCGATTCTGGCGCCAGCGAATGTTAGTAAACTTCTGAAGAGTAAAGAGGCCGCCCATTCCATCGATTCGAATGCGTGGCCCATGATTTTGGATTTGGAGGATGCGCCGAGTTCGTGGAGGCGTAAGAATACGGTAGCCAGTGATACGACGACATCTGGAAGTTCCGGCGCCGCGTCGAAAGATGAGATATGCTACCTGGATTTCTCTATCAACTCATCCGGTCAACTTCAAGGATCCTCCATGTCAGAGGCCTCCGCGATTACTGTATGCAAGAGTGTCAAAGTGTCCTCTGAGTTATACCCGAGTCGCCATGTGGTCGTCTGCGCTCCACCGTACTCGGGGATCTCGCTGGTGTTATGGTGTCTATCTTCCGTTTATAGTGGACATCATACCACATTAATCCCCCCAAGCGAAGTTGACGCCCAGCCATCGCTATTCCTTACGACACTATCGAATCTTAAAGTTC
Source organism: Caenorhabditis remanei (assembly GCF_010183535.1). Taxonomy (NCBI): domain Eukaryota; kingdom Metazoa; phylum Nematoda; class Chromadorea; order Rhabditida; family Rhabditidae; genus Caenorhabditis; species Caenorhabditis remanei. The sequence continues at coordinate 2,007,709 of NC_071328.1, read as the reverse complement.
GAGATGCGTTCACCACGTACTCTACTATCAATTCGTGTGTCACACAGCTTGCCACGTCGGTGGAGAGTCTAAAGGAGCGTGGTTGCAACCTTGCGATGTTGAGAAGTTGTGTGGCGATTGCGGAGGAACGCCCACGGATTGCTCTAATGAATTCGTTCTGCAAACTTTTCGCCCCATTGGCTCTCAATAATAGAGCGATTTCCACCTCGTTCTCCTCGAGAGTCAACGCGGCGATTTGTATGCAAGGAGCGTCTGGTCCGGAGCCCTCCACGGTCTATGTGGATGCCAGAGCTCTCCGTAATGATCGGATATCCCTTGTGGGGAAAGGAGCACCGCATAGTGTCGCACTGATAGAAAGTGGAAAGCTGCTTCCCGGTGTGAAGATTGCCATCGCCAACCCGGAGACCCGAGGGCAATGCGCCGATTCGCATCTTGGAGAGATTTGGGTGGCCAGTGTGCACAACGCGTCGCCACTTAACAGAACGGGCGGTGCGGCGTTCACCGAAGAAGTCAATACTGACGTGTACAACGCGCGGCTCACGACGGGCGATACGAAGACCCGATGGGCGCGTACCGGTTATCTCGGATTCCTACGACAAACTCAATCGATAACGGAACACGGGGAGCTTCATGACGCCGTTTTCGTCGTCGGAGCACTCAATGAGAGTCTAGTTCTGCGTGGAATGAGATATCATCCGTTCGATGTGGAGAGTACCGTATCGAAGGCGCATCGATTTGTTGGAAATTCGTGAGTTTTCTCTTTTTTTGACATTTCTGGGGAAAATTTGGAATTTCTGGCGTGTCGTTGGCGCGAAATATTGAAATTCCGAAGTCTGGCGTACCTTTGGCGCGTTTTAGTCTTATTTTGCGCTTTTTAGGTATCTGGCGTGATGTTGACGCGTTTCTAGACTTTCTCAAACGTTCGAAATTCCGAAGTCTGGCGTACCTTTGGCGCGTTTTTCACTTGAAAATCAAAATTAGAGACTTTTGAGAGTCTGGCGTGTCGTTGGCGCGTTTTTAGGTTTTTAAGGACGGCTGGCGCGACGTTGACGCTCTATTGATTTTTCATACTTTCAAAATTTCAGAAGGCTGGGGTGTCGTTGACGCGTTTTAGGCTTATTTTGAGGTTTTTGAGGGAGTCTGACGTGCCGTAGGCTCGTTTTTAATCATATTTTGAGGACTGGTCCGGAGCCCTCCACGAATATTCGAAATTCCAAAGTCTGGCGTGACTTTGACGCTTTCTCGACTTTCCCCAGTTATTCGAAGATTCAAAATTTCTGAAAACTGGGGTGTCGTTGGCGCGTCTTTAGGTAGTTTTGAAGTTTTTGAGGAAAGCTGGCGTGAAGTTGACGCGGTTTTCAACTTTCCAATATTCGAAATTCCAAAAACTGGCGTGACGTTGACGCGTTTCTAGACTTTTCAATATTCGAAATTCCTGAGGCTGGCGTGGCATTGACGCGTTTTTAGCTTTTTGTAAAGGCTGGCTTAACGTTGACGCTTTCTTGATTTTCCAAATTTCGAAGGCTGGCGTATCGTTGGCGCGTCTCTTAAAATGAAAAATGAAAATATGAGAGAGTCTGGGGCGCCTGAGACGCGTTTCTGTGTTCATAGTGTTTAGTAGAAATTTCAAATGACTGGCGTTCCTCGGACGCGTTTTTCACACTTGAGAATCGAAATTTTTAGAACATTTTTTATGAAAAAGGAATGTCTGGTGCGCCTTCGCCGCGTTTTTCGTTAAGACTACTGTAGCCTCCCGGTGGCCGAGAACATCAATTTTTCTTTCGAAAATCTTCTTTTAAGCCCCGCCCACTTCAAGTAACCTCAAAAATCACAAAATTTCACTTAATTTTCCGCACAAATTGGGCATTTTATCGATAAAAATGTGGCAAATTTTAAAATTTTAATAGATTATTTTACAATTTTTGCAGTGCCGTGTTCACATGGAACCATCTGGTTGTCATTGCCGCCGAGTGTACTGGAACAGAATCAGACGCTTTGGATCTGGTGCCAGCAATCACATCGGCCGTCTTAGAAGAGCATCATCTTATCGTCGGAGTCGTCGTCGTCGTCGATCCGGGATCAATTCGACACGGACCGGGCGGCGAGAAGTTGAGAAGTACCATACGGTCACTGTTTTTGGAGGAGAAACTCAATCCCATTTATGTCGCTTATCATATGTAGACACTGTCGATAAAAATCGATAAAAATGGGCGGAAAAACCTATTTTTATCGATAAAAATGTGAAAATTGAAGTTTTTATCGATAATTTCGTATCAAAGTCGATAAAAGAGAGACATCGATAAATTTTTGTCGACAATTTCTGGCTAAACACCCAAAACTCAATTTTTGTCGATAAAAACAACAGTTTATCGACATCCGTCGGTTTTTGTCTGCAAAATACGTGTTTATCGATAAAAATGGAATTTCGAAAAAATAAATTATCGACAGATTCCAACTAAAAAACTAGATTTTTGTCGATAAAAACAAAAAATAATCGAAAAAAGTGTTGATCGATAAAATCCATATTTTTGCTTGTTTTTTAACGTAAGTGTATCGATAAAAATCACAAAATATTACCGATTTTTATCGACAAAAACCCGATTTTCTTCCCACTTTTTTTCAAATTTTATCGACCAAAAATTATCGATTTTCCCAATTTTATCGGCAAAAAACTATCGATTTTTTCTCACCATTATTCCCCTTCCACTCCCCTCTCCTCTCATTTCACTTCTTGCCTTATTTTCCTCATTTTGTCTGAAAATCCTCAAATTGTATCATATTTGTCTTCTCTCAAAACAAACTGCTTACTTATTTTCGGGTTTTTATCGATTTTTTCAATTTTTTCCAGCCAAATTTTTACTTCTATTATGTATTCACCTATTGTTCGCACCGGTTTCTCGAATTTTATGTAATTTTTTGAAAAATTTCTAGTTTTTCTCTCTTTTATATGTACTTTTTACCAATTATTATTATTATTTTATATGAATTATTGGCATTAATTTATTGCAAAAATTTAAAGCAAAATCTATCAAAATTAAATCGATTATCGATTGATCTACTAGTCGGTGGAGCGGAAGAAATTGATCATTTTGCTGAAGACGAAGGAGACGTCGAGTCCCAAAATAAATCCGGGAGCTCCGGAGCTCAAAAGGCCGATGGCTCCGGAGAAGACGGCCGCACGGTCACGGCGGAGAGCGTCTTCGTCGAATCTGCAAAAGAAATAAGAGTCTGGCGTGACGTGGGCGCTTTTCGATATTCAAAATTCAAAGTCTGGGGTGTCCGAGGCGCGTTTTTAGGCATCTGGCGTGACGTCGACGCCTTCCAATTGCCAAAAATCCTAAGGCTGGGGTGTCGTTGGCGCAAACAAGGTAACTTTGAGGCTTTTGAGAGTCTGGCGTACCGTTGACGCTTTCTGGACTTTCCAATCAATTTTCAAAATTCAAAAGGCTGGGGTGACGTTGACGCGTTTTACGATAGCTATACTTTGAAATTTCGAGGTTTTTGAGGTAGTCTGGCGTGCCTCAGGCGCGTTTTCTTGTTCATAATGTTTTGTAGAATTTTCAAATGGTTGGCGCGCCTGAGACGCGTTTTTCACTTGAAAATCGAAATTTCAGAACATTTATCTCAAAACTATAATAATTTTGAAGGATAGGCCACGCCCACTTGCCACGTATATTACTGTTGTTTAGTTTTTCGGCTTAGACTCCGCCCATTTCTAAGCCACGCCCATTTTTAGAAGCTTAATGAGGAATGAAGCTCCGCCCACTTCCAGGACACGCCCTTTTTGGTTTTTTTTGACTCCAAAGCTCCGCCCACTTTTAAACCAATGTTCTAAATGACTTTAGGCTCCGCCCTCTTTTTCAGACCACGCCCTTTTCTTGTATTACTTCGGCGAACACTCAACTTTCGAATAGCATTTGCCGTTCCTCGAAAGCTCCGCCCACTTTTCAAGGTCCCCCATTTTCAGACTCCGCCCCCACTTACTTCAAACTATAGCATTTTCCGTAGAGAACGAGATCACACAATCCGCGGAGATCCAAATAAGTGAGAAATGGTCCCATCGCGGCGCCGACCAACGCGCCGGCTTGACCGCCACGAGTGAATGAGTCACTGAAAAATAATAGTTTAAATTTTGAAAAATGTTGGAAAAATTCATTTGAAACAGTTCAAAATCCATGAAAAGTGTCAGAAAAATCAAAAAAATCCGTTTTGACAAAACTAATTTCGGTGGCCGAGAAAATGCAAAAGTTCGGCCACCGGGTTTTGGTCATTTTTTGTGTTTTATTTCACAATTTTCGTGTGAAAAATCAACAGAAATGTGTTTTTTAATCAAAATTTCTAACGGTGGCCGAGCTTTTGCATTTTCTAGGCCAGCGATCGGAAAGTTAGGCCACCGAGTTTTAAACGAATTTTCGTGATTTTTTGACAGTTTTCAGTGATTTAGGAGTGTTTTAACTGAAAACTGACACATATTTCTGTCTGTTTCTCTCTTTTTGAGTCAACAAAACGGCCATCGGTCCGAGAATTGATCCGATGAATGCACCGCATTGCATACTTCTAATTGTGACGTGAATCGTGTATTCTGTCACTGGACGAGGAATTTCTGGGTCTAATTGCGATTGAGCGTACGAGGCGGTGTCTTTGAACACGTTTGGCATCTGAAAATGAAATTATTGGTGCCAAATTTCAAAAAAAAATTCAAAATTTTTTTTGACATTTTTAAAATTTTCACTTTTTTCAAGTATATTTTTCAAAAACTTTGAAAACATTCTAAAAACTGTTGTTAAGAAGTTTTTTTCGAAATTCCAGAGGCTGGGGTGCCGTTGGCGCGTTTTTAGGTAATTTTGAGACTTTTGCGAAAGTCTGGCGTGACGTTGACGCGTTTTCGTGTTAATAGTGTTTTATAGAAGTTTTAAATGACTGGCGTGCCTCTGACGCGGAAATTGATATTTTTGCATAAATTTATAGGTAAATTACCCATTAGATTTTAATTTTTGGAAAAATGCAACTGTTAATCTTTCTCAAAACGCGCCGCCGGCGCGCCAGACATGTTTAAATCAGCAAAAAAAGGAAACACGCCAGAAAAAAATCGCCCATTATTACAATTTCAGCATTTTTTGGGCTGAAATATCGTTTTTTTTTTTAAATAACTTTTTCACGCATTTTGAGTATTATCATAACCGGAAATTATGGAGAAATGAGGACACCTCAAAAATAGTAAAGTTCAGCAGAGCAGCAAGTGCGCTCTACTGAGATTAGAGCTCGAAATTTCGATTTTCAAATGAAAAACGCGTCTGAGGCGCGCCAGCCTACTCTAATAAATCCATATTTCATTACAAGAGACACGCGCCTACGGCACCCCAGAATTTGAAATTTCAAATATTGGGAAATCGATGAACGCGTCAACGTCGCCCCAGCCTCTGAAATCATCAAATCGAATAGGATTGGGCGGTAGTTTACCTATAAATTTATGCAAAAATTCGAAAAAAATCTGAAATTAATTTCAAAAAAAGCTCTTCATTTCCAAAAAATTATACAAAAGAAAGAAACTAACAAAGACAACTAGACGGTATATATATTTTTATTTTCAGACAAAAAAAAATTACAAAAAATTATCGATTTTTCTCCTCTATATCGTAGTTTTGATCTACCAACGACATCCACTCATCAGTTTACTGATGAGAAGAGACAAATCGAGTCCGACGACGAGTCCAGTCGATCCACTACTCAGGAGACCGACGGCCGCCGAGAACACTGCCGTACGGTCTTCACGGAGAGCGTCTTGATTGAATCTGGAATATATTACAGTAGGAGGCTCCGCCCACTTTAAGAATTCTGCCACAGTTTTAGTCGAAAACGACGATTTTTGCATTTTTAAATAACCCGACCACCCAAAATTGCACATTTTTTATCAAAAAACGCGTCAGGGACTAGTTTTCCAAGGTTTTGGTTTTCTAGGCCACTAACTCAAAATCGCTGAAAATTGTTCGTTTCCTTGAAAAAAAACAGTGAAAACGAGCAATTTTCAGCGATTTTGAGTTAGTGGCCTAGAAAACCAAAACCTTGGAAAACTAGTCCCTGGCGCGTTTTTTGATAAAAAATGTGCAATATTGGCTCATTTTCAAAAGGCTTTGATACAAAAAATGACAATTTTCATCAATTTTAGTCGTTTTAATGTGTTTTCAGCCAAAAAATCGGTGAATTCTTTTAAAACTGTCGAGTCTGTCTGTGTGTCCCACCCATCACATCCAGATGTCTCTCACTCACCTCAATCGATAGCACTTATCGTACAATTGGATAGTGTTCATTTCTCGAACACTCAAATAAGTGAGAACTGGTCCCATGATGGCGCCGAGAACCGCTCCGTTTTGACCGCCCGACACGAATGAATCGCTGAAAACTTAAAGTTTTTAAGCCTGAAATTGTTGAAAAATTCATTTGAAACCGTTCCAAGTACCTGAAAAATGTCAGGAAAATCACGAAACACCGTTTTAGCTAAAAAAAAAACATCGTTGGCCTAACTTTCAAATCGGTGGCCGAGAAAATGCAAAAGTTCGGCCACTCATTTTTTGGTTTTTTTGTTGCGTTTTTTCTGATTTTTTTGGCCAACGTGCTTCAATGCCGGTCCCGTTCAAAGGTGCATAGAGCTATTCCAGCAATATCTCACTCTGAGATATCACTCAAATACCTCAATGCGCCTTTAAACGGAACCGGCGGGAGGAAATTTGAAAAAATAATACACTTTTGTCGATTTTTCACACGGAAAATGTGAAAAAAAAACGCAAAAAATGACCAAAAATCGGTGGCCGAACTTTTGCATTTTCTCGGCCATCGATCAGAAAAGTTCGGCCGCACTTGTTTCAGTTAGAAAATTTGATAAAATAATACATTTTTGACGATTTTTCACCAGAAAAATGTGGAAAAACGCAAAAATTGGAAAAAAAACCGGTGGCCGAACTTTTGAATTTTCTCGGCCACCGACCAGAAAGTTAGGCCACCGACCAGAAAAGTTAGGCCACTGACCAGAAAAGTTAGGCCACCGATCAGAAAACTTAGGCCATCGATCAAAAAGTTAGGCCATCGAGTTTTTAGGCCAAAACGGATTTTTCTGGTTTTTCTGACAGTTTTCAGGAATTTAGAACTGCTTTTTTAACCTGTTTAAAAAAAAGTTAGGCCACCGACCAAAAAAGTTAGGCCACCGATCAAAAAGTTAGGCCACCGATCAAAAAAGTTAGGCCACCGATCAAAAAAGTTAGGCCATCGAGTTTTTTGGCCGAAAATGATTTTAATGCCTATTTTTCAGGGATTTCTTTCGATTTTCACCAATTTTTCTCGCGTAACTAACATGTAGCTCTGCTTGTTATTCGCCTTTTGAGACACAAAAGCGAAATCGGTCCGAGAATCGATCCGATGAGCGCTCCAGTCTGCATACTTCTGATGGTGACGTGGATTCCGAATTCCAGTTTTGGATTCGGCACTTGGAGCATTTCGAATTCGCTCTGACGGAGACCGGCGAAATTTTTGAACCAGTTGGTGGACATCTTAATTAGGGGTAATTAGGGGAGGGTAATTAAGCAAAAATAGCAACAAAAAAAGTAAGAAAATGGCAGGAAACCAGGGAAAAATCAATAAAACTACAATTTTTGAAAAATAAAAAAATTTATTTCATAAAAATCAATAATTGACTAATTAACACTAATTAGTGTGTCCCCCGTCTTAATACTGTGTATCCGGTTAATTAAAGGTAATTAAAGTAAATTTTTGAGCAATTGAGACTAGAATTTCAAAAATCTGACTACATAAATGCAAACGCGCTCCATCGCACTATGAGAGTTCGGTAGAGCGCGTTTACAACAAAAAACTACCAATTTCTAGTGATTACAGCGAAAAGAAGTGATAAATCGAGGCCGACGACTAATCCGATTTGACCATTCGACATGTATCCGACGGCGGCCGACGCGATTGCGATGTGATCTTGCCAGAGTTGTGATTGGTCGAATCTGGAAGTGAAATGGCTGAAATGGTGGCCGAAGAAAGGAGAAAGTTAGGCCATTTGATGGAAAATCCACGAAAATTGGCAAAAATGTCGATTTTTCAAACGAAAAATGTGGAAAAACCAGAAAAATGACAAAAAAAAAAACGGCGGCCGAACTTTTGCATTTTCTCGGCCACCGAGTTTTTTCGGCCAAAACTGATTTTTGTGCAGAAATTTGAAAATTTGAGATTTGTGGCCGAGTTTTCTCAAAATTTAGGCCATTTGATAAAAGTTTTGTCGATTTTTCACACGAAAAACGCAAAACATGACCAAAAAATCGGTGGCCGAACATTTTCTAGGCCACCGATCTGTGAGCCAAAATGGCGGCCGAGGACTGGAGAAAGTTAGGCCATGGATGGTTTTCGCTGGAAATTGTGAAAAAAAATGGTAAATTTTAAAGGGATTTTTCATGATTTTTTGAAGAGAAATTGCGATTAAAAAATGGTGGCCGAGAAAACAGCAAAAACTCGGCCACAGACATTTCTCACTGAAATACATAGAAAATTTCAGTTGAAATTACCGAAAATTGAAGAAAATTGAGGGAATTCATCCGTGGCCGAGAAATTGCAAAAATTCGGCCACAATCAGTTTTTTTGCCGTTTTTTTGGCAATTTTTCGTTCCTTGCTTCAATTATAGAAACGTTTATAAAAATAATACATTGTTGTCGATTTTTCACACGAAAAATGTGGAAAAAATGCAAAAAATTACCAAAAAACCGGGTGGCCTAACTTTTGCATTTTCTAGGCCACCGACCGGAAAGTTAGGCCGCCGAGTTTTTTTTGGCCAAAATGGATTTTTGTGCTTTTTCAGGTATTAAGAACTGTTTTAACCCTTTTTTTAACAGAAATCGTTAAAATTTTTAGTTGAAGTGACCAAAAATTGAAGAAAATCTGAAAAGTGGCCGAGAAATTGCAAAAGTTCGGCCACCATCGAAAACTCACTTGCTTTTCACCAAATTCTGAAACTTCCGCACTCGATTCATGTTTTTACACGTTGCCAGTGATATCACTGGTCCCAACGCGGCACCGACCATCGCTCCGTGTAGACCGCCCAGACGGAACGCTTCACTGAAAGAAAATATGGAAAATAATTGCATAACAGTTGATTTTTTGCTATTTTTTTTCCAAATTTTCCGTATTTTTTATCTGGCGCGTCTTTGGCGCGTGAATTCGTTCAGTTTTGGTCTGAAAATGTCTCTTCAATTACCGTAATCCCGTATTTTATCATAAATTTGGATAGTTTATCCAGATTCTCAATAGAGCGCACTTTGAGATCCCAAAATTTCGATTTTCAAGTGAAAAACGCGTCGGAGGCACGCCAGACCATTTTCAGACTGTAAAATGTACTAAAACGCTGACGACGCGCCAGTCTCCCTCACTCGTTGCTTTAAAAGAGACGCGCCAACGGCACTCCAGCCTTTGCATTTTTGAATATTGGAATGTCGAGAGAAACGCGTCAATGTCACGCCAGACTCTCAATGTTTTCAGTAGCCAAACGCGTCTAAGGCGCGCCAGTTGACGTTTTTGCAGGAACTGTAAGTTTCTAAGCGCTCTGAATTCAATGAAGACTTAAACTGAACGAATTAACGCGCCAAAGACGCGCCAGGTAATGGGAAATTTGAAAAAATGTCTCTTTTCATTATTAGAGACGCGCGCCTACGTCACCCCAGTGTTTCAAATTTTGAATGTTGGGAAGTCCAGAAAAACGCGTCAACGTCACGTCAGTAACCTAAAAACGCGCCCTACGGCACCCCAGCCTCTAGAATTTCGAATATATGGGTATGTCGAGAAACGCGTCAACGTCACGCCAGACTCTCAAAAACCTCTAAATAAGCCTAAAACGCGACAACGACACGCCAGGTGTTTGAATTTGCGAATACTGGAGAGTCTATTAACGCGTCAACGTCACGTAAGACTCTCCATCTTTCTAAAAAAGCGCCAAAGGCGCGCCAGATAATGTGATTTTTTTGCCGATTTGGACCGATTTTTTCCAGCTAAACATCATGATTATGATGAAAATCGATGAAAAAATCATAATTAAGGACGATTTCTGGAAAAAATTCGAAATTTCAGTCATTTTAAGCAATTTCCGATCGATTTTTGCGATTTTTTACTCACACCAAATCTTTTTTATCGGTTCGATGCATGAGTAATGCTGAAACCGGTCCAAGAACCGAACCAACGACGGCGGCCGTTTGAATACTTCGAATTGTCATATGAATACAGAATTGAGTACCCGGACGGGGTACCCAATCGTAGTAGTCGTCGATTGGACGACGTGTTTTCTTTCGCACGAAATCTCGCATCTTCTCGAAATTCGTTCTGCAAAATTAGAGGGGTTTTAAGTGTTCAAAATCCGTAATTATCAGAGTTGTACGGAATGAGATTTTTTTATTTCCGGAATCAAATTTTCGAAATGCGGAATCCGGAACCGGAATGACGAAAAAAGCCCGGAATTCCGGAATTTCGGAATCCGGAATCCGGAATGATTCGATAAATTTGCAAGGCCAAGTCATTTTTTCGAGTGTCGTTAATGATATATAAAGTTTAAAACTACTTTTGAGGTTCAAAACCGAAAAAGAAGTAATGCAGCTGTCTTTAAAACTCAAAAAATTTTTTAAAAATTTAAACTGTAGGATTCCGGAAAAAAAAATTCAAAAAACCGGAATCCGGAATCGGAATGAAAATTTTCATTTTCCGGAATACGGAATCCGGAACCGGAATGTCAAAAAAAACCCGGAATTCCGGAATCCGGAATTTCCGACTATGGTAATTATTGAAATTAAAAAAAAAATTTTTTTTAACTATGGTAATTATTGAATTTTTCGATTGAAAATGACGATTTTGACAGGTTTTTGAATGAAAATTCATATTTTTCAGGCATCAAAAAGAGTTTTTGACGAAAAATTGTTATTTTCGGCTGAAAATTGAGTTTTTCAGTGAAAAATTTAGTTGTTGTTCAGCTACTATTTTTTTTTGATAGAAAATGATGATTTCGACAAGTTTTTGGGTGAAAAATTCAGAATTTCGACTAAAAAATCCTTTTTTGAGTAATGATTGACATTTCCAGCTTCAAAGTCCGATTTTCAGCCAAAAAAGTCCAATTTTCAGCCAAAAAGTCCGATTTTCAGCCAAAAAAGTCCAATTTTCAGCCAAAAAGTTAAATTTTTTGCAAAAAAGTTCAATTTTCAGACAAAAGAAATGCTCACCTCGCATCCTCGTTCCCATCGCTACTGGCTCCCATTTGATGGTTGAAACCTTCAAAAAAAAACTAAAATTTTCAGACAAAAAATGGGGCGAAAAAGGAATAAAACAAGGTAATTAACCTAATTAACCACTTAAAACTGGCGGGAAAACAGAGGGAATGTGGGCGTGGCTTCTCTTCATTTAAATTAATTTTCAAATTTTTTGACAAAGGGGGCGGAGCTTCCGCAGAATAAATATTACAAAATTCCAGAGATTTCAGCAGTGAAAAAACAATTAAAGTATCCAAAAAATGGTGAAAATTTGGGGGAAAAAGTAGTTTTGAGACCATTAAAAATGATTGATTGGGGGGAAACGGGGTGAATGTTGAAAGAGACATATTTGTGATAAAATTGAGGAAAAATAGTCGAAAAATGCAAATTTTCAGAGAATTCACTGAGCGGCGACTCAAAAAAATCGAAAAATTGACTTTTTCCGACTCAAAAATTCAAAATTTCCGTGATTTTTTTTGAATTTCACAGAGCAGCGACTCGACGGATACTCAGAAAACGAAAAAATCTGAGACTTTAAGACAGAAAAAGGAAAAAATAAGATATAATTGTACAGTAATTGGGGGATACGGTAAGTGCGCTCTAATGATAATTAATGATGAATCGTGTAGTTCTCGTGGACAAGAAGAATAGCGGATTTTGAATTTTTGGTTTGGTTTTCAAGTGATTTTGATCAAAATTTTAGAGGAAAAGTGAGTTTTTCGGATAAAAATTGAATTTTTCAGACAAAAATATGATTTTCCAGATCGAAACCTAGATTTTCATCTGGGAAACTTGCAATTTTACACATAAAAACCTCATTTGAAACAGAAAAATTCTCAATTTCTGCCTGTAAAACGGATTATTTCGCTTCAAAATGTAACTTTTCTCAAATTTTGAAGCTAAAAAAAAACAAAAATGTTCTACTAAAATATCTCATCTATGACACTTTTCAGCCGAAAAAAACGAGTTTTGTTGAAAAATCGACTTTTTTTGACTTAAAAATGGGAGCTTTATGCCAAAAAAGTGCTGAAAAGTTGACTTTGTGACTGAAAAAAACTCATTTTTCACTTTTTCGGCTTGAAAATATGATTTAATTGTAAAAATCCAACTTTTTTAACAGAAAAACTGAATTTTTTAGTTTGAAATGACACTTTTAAGCCGAAAAAACCCAATTTTTTCGACTTTTTCGGCTTAAAATGGGCGCTTTATGCCAAAAAATGGCTAAAAGTTGGTTTTTTAGCTCAATTTCCACAAAAAACTTCAATTTCTTCTACTCAACTTGTCCACGAGGACTACAATTATGTACCATTAGAGCGCATTTTGATCGAAATGAAATAAATTAATGAGACGCAGCAGCTGTAGCCGCAGCGGCAGCAGACGAAGACGCCGGCGGATTTTCAGTCATCTCGTTGATTCCCAACTGTTTGAAACGTGTCAAATCGAAAGTGAGAACTCCCGAAGTGGTACACGCCGCCGGATACGGGAAGATACCGATGAGTGAGTCGGCTTTGTTGTAGAATTCCTCTTTCAGTGAGATCACAATGATTTGCATGTGTTCGCGTGCCGAATCACAGATGTATGAGGCCACCTGCAGAATATTGATTGATTGATTTATGGAGATTTATGATGTGTAGTGATTTATGTAAATTAGCTGGTTTAATGATGAGTGGGGGATGGTAAATAGATGCAAAAACTATTTTTTGTCCAAAAAATCTCTAGAAACATGAATTTTTGTGTTGGAAAACGGAAGCCGGAAGTAAAATTTCTAATCCGGAAGTCGGAAGTAGATTTTTTTCGCAAATATTCCAAATTACAAGCGAAAAATCATTGGAAAATTGGTTTTTGGCTGTAGAAAAGCCTATTTTCTGTCCTATTTGACCATTTTTTCATGTATTTCTGCAAAATGTATTCTTCCTAAATTTCACAGTGTTGGAATGACGGAAGTCGGAAATAAAATTCCTTATCCGGAAGTCGGAAGTCGGAATTCCGCGCAACTCTGATTTGTACTGATTTGCTAATTGCCAGATTTTTCCTTCCGATAAACGCTTTTTTCAGAAACTTTTCTTGATATGTTTTTTTTTTCCAAATTTTCAGATATTTTCAGGAAATTAACATTAAAAATCCAATTAGACTCTAAAAAATTAGTTTTTAATCCGAAAATTGAGAGGTTTCGATGAAAAACTAGACGAAATCCGTCTCAACTCTGTTTCAGCCCGTAAAACTACAGTAATCAGTATTTTTTGATCATTTTTCGGCCTTTGTGAGCTCAAATTTCGTGTTGTCCGATAAATTTAGACATAAATGACGGTTTTCAGCTCAAAAACAACAATTTTCAACCAAAAAACGACGATTTTCAGCTCAAAAAAGATGATTTTCCGTTGAAAAAGGACGATTTTCAGCGATTTTTAGGTAAAGACCTATTATAAAATGTGTTTCAAGTCAAAAATTTCCGGATTTTTTGATATTTTCATTCACAAATTTCGTGATTTCCGATAAATTCAGACAGAAATTAAGGGTTTCTGGCTTAAATTGATCGGTTTTCAGCTCAAAAACGACGATTTTCAACCAAAAAACGACGATTTTTAGCTCAAAAACGGTAATTTTTAACACAAAACCGACGATTTTCAGCTCAAAAATGGCGATTTTCAGCGATTTTTAGAAAAAGACCTGTTAAAAAATGTGTTTCAAGTCAAAAATTTCCAAATTTTCTAATATTTTAATTCCAAAATTCCCTCTCTTTCTGCTTCTACACAAACCTTTCCAATATTCGTATTATCCAACGCAGCATCAATCTCATCCAAAACAAAGAACGGCGCTGGATTCCTTCCGTGTACTGCGAATAGCAATGCCAACGCGGCAATCGTTTTCTCTCCTCCCGACAAATTATCCATCGGACGGAATCGTTTTCCGGGCGCTACACAGTTATATTGAATTCCATCCAGATACGGTTCTTCCATGTTATCCGCACCGAGGAACGCCTGAGCGGAGGTGTTACGAGACAGTTGTTTGTAGATATCATCAATTGTGTTGGCCACCGGATCGAAAAAGTCTTGGAATCGGCGGTAACGATCGGTTTTTACCTGAAAAACAGTGGAAAGTTATGGATTTTGCTTGAAAAATGCGATTTTTTCGGGTTATTTTTAACAAAAATCGGTAAAAAGGCTTAGATTTCGGGATTTTTTAGTAAAACATCGGTAATATTTCCGGTTTTATAGTTGAAATGTCGGTTTTAGAATAAAAAATAACGATTTTTGAGGGTTATCTGTTGAAAAAATCGGATAACTATTGAAAATTGTCACAAAAATAATGAAAAAGAAGAGAAAGAGGTGTAGGGATAGAGAGTGACGAAAAGAAGAAGAAAAAGATGGGTGTGTGTTGTCACGTTGTTGGGTTGGAAAGTGTAAATATCTTGGAATGTCTGCGGTCTCTCTCACTCTCTCTCTCTCTCTCTCTCTATAAAATAGCGAGATTTGTTTTTCCAGTTTCAGACAAAACAGGAAAAAAAAAGAATTGATGAGAAGAGAGGGAGAAAAAATAATCAAGTTGAGCAGAAAAAACATTGGAACTGGGAGTTCCTACTTGAAGGAGCTAATTTCAGCTCAGAAATCTGATATTGAGGAGTTTTAAATAGTGGAAAACATAGTTGTCAAGGCCCGGGTCGGTCCGGCTTCAAAAAATTATCCTTTTTTTTCCAATTTTTTTTTTTGAAATTTTTGAAATTTTTCATCGAAAATGTGACCATTTTGGATGCTTTTTCACGTACTTGTAAATTTTCGGCCCGAAGGCCCGGCTTCAAAAAAAAGGTATCTATTTTTTACCAAAAGTTTTTGAACTTTTTTGATAATTTTACATTAAAAAATTCAATTTTTTGGGAAAAAAAATCAAATTTTTGTTCAAAATTTTAGTTCAAATTTTTTCAGCCCGGCCCGTTGCAAGTATGCTTTTTCAGAATTTCTACTTATTCTGAGTGATAGTCGAAAATTCGAAAAAAAAAATTTGAATTTTTGAATTTGGCGCCAATTTTCCAGGCCGGGCCTTGACAACTACGGATTTCATGGTTTTTGAATGTTTTTCTTTTAGAAATTGCGATAAAAAAATGTGGAACTTTTACAGAGAATCACAGAAAATTTCAGATAAAATGACAAAGAAAACTCAATAAATTCATCCGTGGTCGAGAAAATGCATAAGTTAGGCCGTCACCAGTGTTTTTCGTCATTTTCTTATTTGTATCATACTTGTCACGGGCCGGGCCGGGCCGAAATCAAGAAAATGTTCGGCCCGGCCCGCTCGGCCCGTTTTGAAACATTTTTGAAAATTTGATGTTTTTTTTGGAAATTTTTTGAAAAAAAAAGTTTTCGAATAAAACTTCAAAATTCAATAAAAAGGTAAGTATGTATGATAATTTAAGCATTTTTACTCTAAATTTTCGAAAAATTTCAGAAAATTGTGTTACAAAATGAGTACACATTTTTGAATCCGGGCCGACGGGCCGGGCCGGGCCGAGAGAAATTTCGGCCCAGCCCGATTTTTGACAAGTATGATTTGTATGAAGTTTTTGCCATTTTCCAGACCAAGACTAACTTTCTGCTCCGCTTGATAAACGCGAAAATTTCGGAATTTTTCAAAGTTTTCTCATACTTATAACCAATTTTTCTCGTGGGTTTTTGCACCAAAGCTATCAGTTTTTACTGAAAAAGAAAAAATTACCACAAATTTAACCATTTTTACACCAAAAACAGCAAAAAATCCCGCTTTTTAGCTTTTAACTCTAAAAAACGAAAAAAAACAGCCTAAAAACTCTGAAAATCACCTTCTCGAATGCCTGTCTGATTCTCTTCGCCTTTTTCCTCGCATTCTCTAATTCTTCCGTCGATTCGGCTTCTCGTTCTCTCACTTCAGCCATTCGTTGATTCGCTTTCAGATTCGGTGCATTCATCTTCGATACATTCTTTTGTAACTCTTCGATTTCTACGTTGAGTCTATTCGTCGCCTGACGGACACCGTCGTCATCGTCAATCTGAAAATGGTAATTATGGTAATTATGGGGAAAATTGTGAATGAATCATAATTGTCAGGGCTCGGATAATTGGCGCCGAAATTCAAAATGCAAAGTTTTTCGACTTTTTTTGCAAAAATATCAAATTTTCGGCCAAAAATATCAAATTTTCAACCAAAAATTTCACATTTTCAACCAAAAATATAAAATTTTCAACCAAAAATTTCACATTTTCAGCCAAAAAAGTCAAATTTTCGACAAAAAAAGTCAAATTTTCGACCATAAATATCACATTTTCGACCAAAAAAGTCAAATTTTCGACCAAAAATATCAAATTTTCAGCCAAAAATTT
Organism: Caenorhabditis remanei; assembly: GCF_010183535.1. Classification (NCBI taxonomy): domain Eukaryota; kingdom Metazoa; phylum Nematoda; class Chromadorea; order Rhabditida; family Rhabditidae; genus Caenorhabditis; species Caenorhabditis remanei. The sequence goes on along the minus strand of NC_071328.1, from coordinate 1,991,090 downwards.
TACATTTTCAGCCAAAAAAGTCAAATTTTCAACAAAAAGTCAAATTTTCGACCAAAAATTTCAAATTTTCAACCAAAAATTTCACATTTTCAGCCAAAAATATCACATTTTCGACCAAAAAATTCAAATTTTCGACCAAAAAAGTCCAATTTTCGACCAAATATATAACATTTTCGACAAAAATATCACATTTTCGACCAAAAAAGTCAAATTTTCAATCAAAAATTTCAAATTTTCGATGAAAAATTGGTTTTTTTCAAGTCGGGCTATGGAAAGTATGTAATAAATTAGTACATCTTTGTATTCGCTTGGCAATGAGTCATAGTTGATTTTGATGTGTTGCTCTCGTTGAATCTGTTCATCCGATACACTCGGTCCATCGTGTTGAGACTGTTGAGATGACTGCGATGAACTGTCGTCTGGAACTTTCGAGAGATTTTTCAGATGAAACCTAGACTGTAATTTATACTAACGCGCTGACGATGCGCCAGACGAAATTTCGATTTTCAAGTGAAAAACGCGTCTGAGGCACGCCAGATATTTCAAACTTCTACAAAACACTAAGAACACGAAAACGCGTCTGAGGCGCGCCAGCCTCCTTCATAATTTCGCGTCTCTTTATAAGAGGCGCGCCTACAGCACCCCAGCCTTTGCAACTTTGAATATTGGAATGTCAAGAGAAACGCGTCAATGTCACGCCAGACTCAATGTTTTCAGTATCCAAACGGGTCCAAGGCGCGCCAGATAAAATTTTTGCTGGAAAACCACATTTTCCTTTTTTTCCAGCTTTTCGAGTCTAAAAATTATTATTTTTAAACTTCAAAAAATGAGTTCCGGATTTTTGAATCTTGTAAAGCGTTATTTTCGAAAATTTCGTCAAAAACAACTATTCTGGCGCATCTTTGACGCGTTCTTCGGAAATTGCCCAAATTTGTCAAGTTTTATCGATTTGGGCAGTTTTTTGATGGTTTTCTCAATTGTCTTGCGCACCTTTGACGCGTTTTTAGAAAATGTTCAAAACTTGTCAAATTTGACCATTTTTAATGACTTTTTGTAGGTTTTAGAGGGTTTTTCAATTGGTTTTCACGCGATTCTCTGTCAAATCAGATGAAAATCAGTGAAAATCATTTATAATTACCTGAAAACCCTAATTTTCTACTAAATAACATGATTTTTAGTTTAAATTCTGACAAAAGTCAGAAGAAAATCATCTGAAATTCCATGAAAACCCTAATTTTCTACTAAATAACATGATTTTCAGTTTTCAGTCTCACCTCCATCATCCTCCTCATACTCGACATCAGCCATACTACCCGATTTCAACGGCAACGCCAACTGTCCCAATTTGACAGAATGCAGCAAAGAGTGTCTCTCATACTGTTTCTTCGTCAAAAGACTCTCCAATCGCAACAATTCCTTTTCGGCCTTTGTAAACTCTTTCATCGCCGTCTGTGCCAATTTCTTGACTTCATTCCATTCGGTTTCCAGTCGACTAGCCGCCTCCTTCTTCTCGTCGAGCACTTCTTTCGCCTCTTTCATCGATTCCGTGTGTTTCTTCAAATCGGACGCCGCCGACTTCTCCTTTGATTTCATCTCTTTGTATGATTTCTCGATTTGTGACACCTGCAAATGACACTCTTTTTATGATATGGAATTTTATGGAATGTTGCTTATTTCAGATGAAATTTCAGCTATTTCAGACTAAAATTACTGGAAAAACTGATTTTTTCAATCCGAAAAAGGTGAAAACCCCTTAAAAACAGGGTTTTTGAATGAAATTTCAGCTAGTTCAGTCAAAAATCGCTTTTTTAAACTAAAATCTAAAGGGAAACTGATTTGCGACACCTGCAAATGACACTCGTTTTATGGATGGGAATTTTATGGAATGTTGCGGTGTTTAAGAACTCAAAATAAGGAACTGATAAGGAAAATGTTATCTGATAGGGAAATTGAAGAAGTTTTGGGAGTGAATATCTCAAATCTTAAAGGGGGACATCGGTATTTCAAAAATTGAGATTTTTTGATATGAATCGACTCAGAATTTTGTAGAAAAGAGAAAAGTCTCTTGGAGTCAAGTCCGAAAATTAGTCTGAAACGAGTTATGAGGCCTCAAAGTGTCAAAAAATGGTCTCTCGCCGTGAAGATTTGCCAAATATTTCAAAATCTTTTCATGTTCACGGCGAGAGAATTTTAATTTGAAAATAAAGCGAATCTTCACGGCGAGAGGCCCTTTTTTGACACTTTGAGGCCTCATAACTCGTTTCAGACGAATTTTCGGACCTGAATCCAAGAGACTTTTCTCTTTTCTACAAAATTCTGAGTCGATCCTTATCAAACAATCACGATTTTTGGAATACCGCAGTCCCCTTTAACTCAAAATCTTGCAGAAATAATCAATTTTCAGTTTATTTTCAACTAAAAAATAATTTTTCGGTCGATTTTCAGCTAAAAAAATCTATTTTAAGTCGATTTTCAGCTTAAGATCAGACATCTTTAATTACTCTTTTTATGATATGGAATTATATAGAATGTTGCGGTGCGTTTTGTTTTTTGGTGTCGGCGACCTTTTAAAGAACTTGAAATAAGGAAAATTGATAAGGAAACTATTATCAAAATGTTGCGAATCGAATAATAATAGGAAAACTAAAGAAGGAAATAAAATTCCATATCCGGAAGTCGGAAGTAAATTTTTCGCAAATATTCAAAATCTTCAAGAGAAAAGAACATAAAATTTGCGAAAATCAGTGGAAAGTTAGATTTTGTACTGAAAATCCCTAAAATAGAGTTTTTTGAATGAAATTTCAACTATTTTAGTCAAAAATCGCCGTTTTGAACTGAAATCTAAAAGGAAAACTCATTTTCTCAATCCAAAAGTGTCAAAAATAGGGTTTTTTGAATGAAATTTCACAAGAAACCTCATTTTTAGTTGAAAAATGAGTTTCGGTCAATTTTCAGTCAATTCCAGAAAAATACTCTTTTTCTTTGAAAATGATTGGATTTTTCAATACTTCTGAGTAAAATTTCAAAAAAAAACTGAATTTTTTAAAATAATTTTCAGATATTTTAAGCCATTTTTTTTGTTTATTTCTGTGCATTTTTCGACAGTTTCAGATATGTTGGGTTTCAGACTATTTTCAGTCATTTTCAGCCTAATTTCAGCCATTTTCAGCTATTTAAAACAAAATTTCATGAAATTTCCCCCATTACCTTCTCCTTCTCCACATCAACTTTTCGTTGTCCGTCCTGTTCGGTGACAAAGTCGATTTCGTACGTCAACTTCTGAATATCGTCGTCAAACGAACGAAGTTTATCCTCCATTTCTTGTTTGATTCTCATCTCTCGATTCTCGTAATCTCGAATCGATTCGATACCGACGCGTTGACAAAAATCGGCGAAAATTCGATCAGCGACTTCGTTGCTCTTCGTTTGGAGCTCCTGAACGGCCCGCCTCGCTTTTGCGCACTTTTTCTTCCCAGTTGGCGATTCGGGGCTGGAAAAATCGAGAATTTTAGATAGAAATATAGAAAAAAAGTATTTTTTGGTCGATTTTCAGCTGCAAAATGTGGGAAAATTGAGAATACAAGTAATTAATCTCGAAAAATTGGAATCAAAATGCGATTTCAGACAAAAAAAAAAACGTATTTTTGGTCGATTTTCAGCTGGAAAAAATGATTTTTCTTATAGAAAGGAGTGAATAACTCAAATCTTAGCTCAAAATCTTGCATAAATAATTAATTTTCTGCCCGTTTTTGGCCAAAAATCGCCTTAAAACCGGAATTTCTGAATGGAAACCATAAGAATGAGACAAAAATTCGTATTTTAAGATATGCTTTCACCAAAAATTAGGTTTTCTCGCTTAAAATTATAATCCAACCTCGAAATTTTAGATTTTTAACACTGAACATAGATTTTCTGCGACAAAATTGGAATTCAAACTGAAAAATGTATTTTCAGCCATTTTTCTTGTTTTTAGTGAATTTTTCTGTGAATTCTCAGTTTTTTCTACAATTTACTAACAGTTTCAGCCATTTTCAGCTAATTCTTTGTCAATTTTCAGGCCATTTTAGTGCATTTTTAGACATTTTCAGTCAATTTTTTTATCAAAATCTCATTTTTTTCAGTCAAATTCTCACCGGTAACATGTTCAACTCGGCCGTCAGACCCTCCAACTCGTTCTGAAGTCGTTCCAATTGCATTTCTCTCAGATTCTTCAATTCTTTCTTCCATATTTGAAGTCTCTGCTCACTCGACGCTATCTTCGACCGTTCTCCCTCAACTTCTATTTCTCGACGACGATTCTTTTGGAGATCGGCGATCTTCTCGTTCAAATCGTCACGTTTCTCACGGAGTTGTCTGGAAATTTGGGATGAATTTTAGGGAATTTGAGAAGATTAAGAAAAGAAACAGATTTTAAGCCATTAATCAACTTTTCGTTAAATTACATTTTTTGAACCAATTTTCGTCGAAATTTAGAAATTTATTATTTTTGAGTCATTTTGAGTCACTCGGCTGTGTATTTTCAGACTTTTGGGGCGTTTGAGACAATTTTATTTGATTTTTCACGATTTCTAGCTACTTTCTACTGGAAAATCAACGAATTTGAGGGTTTTTGAATGGAAAATATAAACTTTTTGAACTTTTCGCATAGAAACTTTACAATTTGAAAGTTGATTACATCTCATTTACGATTTTTTATTAAAATTGAGTTGGAATTAATATTTTCCGATATTTCTGACGTTTTCAGTGTTTTAATGTCATTTCTTATAGAAAACTGACAATTTCAGTCAACTTTTCGCGAGATTTCAGTCATTTGTGGCCGAATATTGTCGTTTTTGACTGTAGACGACTGCTTGCAGTCACTTTTTACAATTTTTACGCAAAAAATAGGAGGGAATTAGGTTCCATGAGTTTCGGTTCGTTTTCAGTATATTCCAGCCAAAAATACCTTTTTTCTTAGAAAATAGTTGGATTTTTCAATATTTATGTGTGAAATTTTGGAAAAAGTTGAAATTTAAGAGCTTTTTTGCACATTTTCCGTCATTTTTTGTTGATTTTTGTGAATTTTTCGACATTTTCAGACATCTTGAGCCACTTTCCAATAATTTCACTCATTTTCAGACATTTTTGCAGAATTTCTGACATTTTCAGCAATTAAAAACAGAATTTCAGGAATTTCAGCAAATTTTTAGACAATTTTCAGTCATTTTTTGCCAATTTTAAGTAATTTTTAGCCAAATTTCTAAAATTTTTAGCCGAATTCTGTCATTTTTTGTCAATTTTCTGACATTTTCAGCTATTTAAAACATAATTTCAGCCATTTTTTGTTGATTTTTAGCCATTTTTCGTCATTTCCAGTAAATTTTTCTATCAAAATCATACTCACTTCACGACTTTCTCATCCCATTTCTTGGATTTGGCTCTCAAATCAGCGGATCCTCCCGACATGACTCCCGACTGCTGGAAAAGTGTTCCATCCATCGACACGGCCTTGTATCGATCTCGTAGATCAGTTCCACCGTAAGCCAACTGTTTCGCGTCCTCTTGATTCTCACAGACCAACGAATTGCCACAAACGAATTGAAGCGCTTTTCGGGCGGCCTGATGATGGACGTTGATGACGTCGAAGACGAGTTTCACACCCGCCGGACGCCTGATTTCACGCAATTTCTCGTTGATCGGATTGACGACGAGCGCTTCATTCGGCAGGAACACTTCCGGCGCGTAACGGTTTTCCTGGAAGTTTTGGAGATGTAAAATGGGCACTTTTGAGGCGAAAAAAACTAACATTTCTCAAAGTTTTCCGATATTTTAAGCTGGTTTTTGTGATTTTCGCGAAGTTTTGATTGTTTTTTGCACATTTTTAGCCATATTTTGTTTATTTCTGAGAAAAATTTGTATGAAAATGCTCTAAAACACCCAAAAATTAGAATTTTCAGTCCGAGAACTCCTCAAAAGTGTAGAAAACAGATTTTTCCCGACAATTTTTGTAGGAAATTACGATTTTTAGCAAATTATGGCTGAAAAACGATGCGTTTTATAGGATTTGAGATGAACACGACAATATTTAAATGAAAATCGCGTAACGGTTTTCCTGGAATTTAGGAATATAATATTTAAAGCTGAAATTTATGAATCTGGCACTCAAAAAGTCTGAAAAAATCACCCAAAACGAGTTTTTAGTGTGAAAAATGCTCAAAAGTGTGGAAATCGGACTTTTCCAAAGAGTTTTAGCTGGAAATGACGATTTTGAGCTAATAAGTAACGGTTTTCCTGGAATTTAGGAATGTAAAGATATTTTAAGATTAAATTTATAAATTCGTAGAAAACTGACAATTTCAGTCAACTTTCCGCGAGATTACAGTCATTTTTGGCCGAAATTGATAGTTTTTTCGCTGTAGACGATTGCTTGCAGTCATTTTTATTGATTTTTTCCAAATAATCTGTGTTTTTATGAAAAAAGAATGTGCACCATTTTCAATCATTTTTCAGTCGTTTTTTGGTTGTTTTCGGTCTTTTCCGTATAAAACTATGAACAATCCTATGGAAAATAGTCAAAAACTCCGAGAAACAAGAACTTCCAATAAGAAAAATGCTCAAAAGTGTAGAAATCGAAAAGAATTTAGAAACTACGATTTAAGCTGATGTTTTTCAATAATTTTGAGCAAATTTTGGTTAAAAAACAGCTTTTATAGGATTTAAGCTGAAAATGATAATACTAGAATGAAAATCGCGAAAAAATAGATTTTTTTCGTTGACAACTGCAAAATAACAAAATTCAATAAAGTTTTTCCAAAGATTCTTCGATTTTTACTCTAAATTTATCATTTTTGGCTGATTTTCAGCTAAAAATCTCTCTATTCTTAAAATTTTCAGTCCTTCAATACCAGTTTCAAACGAAAATTCGTTGAAAAATCTGATTGAATTCAGTTATTTTTCAGTTTCCCCATGAAAACTCATAGTTTTGAAGCCAAAATTTGCTCAAAATCATTGAAAAAACTTCAATTATTCATTATTTTTAGCTGATTTTCAGCTCAAAAATCTCTCTTTTCTTTCAAATTTTCACATTTTCAGTCCTCCCAATTACCTTCAAAAAAGCGATAGCCCTCGCTGCAGTCTCCTCATTATCACAAACAATACTGTTCATATGTTTCGCGAGAATCTTCGTCGTCGCAATATTGAATCGTTTATGCGACGGTTGACACAAATCAACGAGTCGTCCGAATACTCCATCGGGGAAATTCCTTTTGAGTCCATCGAGTGCTTCCGTTCTCTTCTGATTCCTCTCGCCTTCTGCAGAGTCTCCGGAGGCATCTGACAGTTGACGAATCACTGAGACGAGCTCTTTGTTGTATTCGGCGGCTGCGGATTTGTCGATAACCACTTCACTCTCGATTTTTCTGAAAAAATCATAAATTTTTACTTTATCGTTGATTTTCTGTGTACTGAAAGTGAAAATAATGACACATTTCATTAAAAAATAGCTAATTATTACAAAAATCAAATCATTTTTTATTTCAGACCAATTTCAGTTCAATTTCTGACGAATTTACGTGATTTACTCGAAAATTGATGGATTTTAATGATTTTCAGACAAAAATTGAAGGATTTAAGCGATTCTCAGATGAAAATTGATGAATTTTAGCCAAAAATAGATAGGTTTTAGCGATTTCAGACCGAAATCGATGGGTTTTTAGCGATTTTTAGACATAAATTAATGGATTGTAGTGATTTTCAGAGAAAAATTGATGAGTTTTAGTGATTTTCAGACGAAAATTGACGATTTTCAGCAATTTTAATGCAAAACTGCAGTAAAATCAACGGATTTCGGCGATTTTCAGAAGGAAATTACGTGATTCCTCTGTTTTTTCTCTATCAAACTAACGAAAATTACGTGATTTTCAGCAATTTTAATGAAAAATACCAGTTTTAGAAGTAAAATTGATGAATTTTAACGATTTTCCGATGTAAAAGTACCTCAAATTGTCCTTCAACGCCTTATTCTCCTCCTCAGTCTCCTTAATTTTCTGTCCGAGAGCCGAAATCTGTCGTTCCAATCGTTGAACATCCGCTTCCTTCGCTTTTACTCTATCTTGTGCCTCTTTCTGTCGTCTCAACTCGTGACTCAATGCACTTTTATCACCTTCGAACACTTGAATCGACGTGAGGAGCTCCCTTTGAACGAGAGCCGATTCTCGGTGAGCACGATCTTTGAGCTCTTCGTATTCACGGACTTGCTCTTCGGATAGATTCAGCTCACCGCGTTGCATCATCTCCTGCAGAAAAATAGATTGAAATATTTTAATTTTTGACTGAAAATCGTCAAAAATAGTCGGAAAAATGCTTAAAAAACACCCAATTTTCAATAAAAATTGCCTAAACTGTAATTTTTCCCAAAAAACCAGCAGAAATTGCGGATTTTCAGCAGAAATCCGGCTCATTCGGCTGAAAAGTTTGATTATCCATCAGAAATACTCAAAAATCGAGAATTTTCAGCACTAAAATGGTCCTTTTTTGATCATTTTTAGGGCTGAAAATCCTCAATTTTGAGTATTTCTGATAGATAATCAAATTATTTAGCCGAACGAGTCGAATTTCTGCAGAAAATCTGCAATTTTTGCTGATTTTCAGCGAAAAAATTGAATTTCTGATTGAATTGCAGATCATTTGGGATGAAAATTGTCTAGAAACTGCATTTTTACTCAAAAATCGAGAATTTTCAGCCCTAAAATTGCTCAATAGGGCTGAAAATCCTCAATTTTGAATATTTCTGATAGATAATCAAATAATTTAGCCGAAAAATTCGAATTCCTGTTGAAAATCTGCAATTTTTGCTGATTTTTAGCAAAAATTGCAGTTTTAAGACAATTTCGATAAGAATTGAGCTTTTTCCGACTATTTTCAGTGATTTTAAGCGATTTCTATGCAAAAATTCGCGTTTTTGATCGTTTTCCCGACAATTTTCCGACTATTTTCAGTGCTTTTAAGCGATTTCTAATGCAAAAATTCGCGTTTTTCTTCTATTTTCAGTGATTTTAAGCGATTACAATGCAAAAATTCGCGTTTTTGAGCATTTTTCTGAATGTTTTCAGGGATTTTCAGAAATTTGCGTACTTGAATCTCCTTTTCGTACGACGTCTTCTCCTTCACCAACTCTTTCTTTCTCTTCTTCAATTCAGCCAACTGACTCGTATTGTTCTCCGCTTTCGCTTCTGCCGCCGACAACATTTTCTTCGCCGTCTCCAATTTCTTCTGTTCGTGAGCGACAGACACTTTCAGAGTGAGCATCTCTTGTTGCTTCTCCAAAAGTTCCGACTCGTTTTGGTCGAGTTTTCGAGACAGTTTCTGCACTTCACGTTGCACTTTCTTATGGTCTTGATGAACATTCGCAATTTTCGACTCTTCTTCCGTCTGGAAATATGGAGATTTATGGAGATTTTCAATTATTTTTGGTTTGAGTGTTTTTTTGTACATTTCGGCTGTAATAGTTTTAAAGCGCTGAACATCACATTTTCTATGTTGAAATGAAGAAAAAAAAAACGAAAAAATTTCCAAAAACTGTTCTGTAATCGATTTTATTCGCGATTTTGACTCTTCTTCCGTCTGGAAATATGGAAATATTTGGAGATTCTTGATAATTTTCAGTTTGATGTCCTATTTCTGGTTTTTTTTCTATAAAACTGATGTGAATTACGTGATTTCTAGGAATTTTAAGCAATTTCAATGCAAAATTACAGTAAAATTGATGGATTTTAGCGATTTTTATGAAGTTTGACATGAAAAATCCAATTTTTCGGTAAACTTTCTTGTTTCAAGCCGTTTCCAGAGTAGTTTCTGTTTGATTTTCTCAAAATTTTCTTCAATTTTCTTCAATTCTCACCAAAGTCGTGGCCTAGGGTCAATTAGTATCGTTTTCCTACGAAAAACCGAAACATTTAGTTCGGAAATACCGAAAAATCTGAAACTTCAGTCGAAAACTGATAAAAAGCCAATTGTTGAAAAATCTGTTTGCAAAGCATTCGTTCAATAGAAAATACGGTGATATGATAGTAAAAGGGCGGAAAAGGCGCACCAGATAGGGGAAAATTGGAAGAATTTGGCTGAAAATCAAAGAAAAATCAAGTTTTTGCTACAAAATCTATCAAAAACGCGTCAAAGACTCTCCAGACATTGTAAGATTGATAGTAACGCGTCAAAAATAATCAAATTTTTATCAAAAACTATCCTAAAACGCGTCAAAGGTGCGTCAGACTGTAAAATGTAAGTCTTAACAAAAAGCGCGTTAAAGGTGCGCCGGCCCATAATCCAAGGGGACATCCAAAAAGGGTACATCGATGAAAAATTTGATCATAGGGTACATTGAATCAGAGGGCACACTGGATCATAGGGTACATTTAGGAGGTGTTATCATAGGGCACATCTTACATGCAATCAAAGGGTACATCGGTGTAATGATCAAAGGGTACACTCACTGTACATTCACAAAACATTGTCTTTTCAAATTAAGGATCTCTTTTTTCTGGGATACTGTACTCAATATATTGCATACTCTTCTACCTTCTTCCCAACTATCCTTTTCTAGATATTTCTTTCTGTTTTTTCTCCCAGTCATTCCTTTCTTCCTATCTTATACTTTCTCTCAATCTGTTTCTCTTGTCCTTATTCTTACTCACGCGCTTCTGCCAGTAAGCTACATCAGAAGCGGGAACCGTTCCCTTCTTCGGCGTGAGGATCAGGTTACCTCTTTTGAGATCTGGAGATGATCGTTTGGTTCCCTTCATTTTTCTTTACTTTGTTATTTTTGGTGTTGTTGTAGATAAAGTTATTAATTAGCACACAACTCTTTCTTTCCAAACGCAAAAAGAAAATGAGACAGAATAAATTGAGTACAGTATCCCAGAAAAAAGGGATCCTTAATTTGAAAAGACAATGTTTTCTGAATGTACAGTGAGTGTACCCTATGAACATAATTGATGTACCCTTTGATCATTACACCGATGTACCCTTTGATTGCATGTAAGATGTGCCCTATGATAACACCTCCTAAATGTACCCTATGATCCAGTGTGCCCTCTGATTCAAGGAACCCTACGATCACGATGTACCCTTTTTGGATGTACCCCTGGATTATGGGCCAGGTGCGCCAGACCTTGTAATTTTCAAAAGTCTATATGAAACGCGCCGACGGTGCCCCAGGCACTGGAAATTTGAACAATTTTGATTGACTTCATGACAATAAAGCGATTTCAGACGAGTTTCCGACGATTTTTAAGGGATTTTCGCTCAATTTTGGCATAAAAATTCGATTTTTCCATCAAAAATCTCATTTTTCTCCTCCAAACCCATACCTTAGTCCTCTCCAAATTCGCAATAGCCTTCTTCTGTTCACTAATCTGTTCTCTCGATTCATTAATCAATCGTTCACAATGGAATAACTGATGAAGATAGAGCATCGTGCTCTTCGCAGCCAGATCATTCTTCAACTGTTGATATTTCTCCGCCTCGTCTTTCTCCATTTTCGCTTCTCGTTTCTCCTGAGCAATTCCTCGTCGTTTATTCATATTGTGTTGAGTATCATCCTCGGCTTTCGTCATTTCAATCTTCAATTTATCGTATTCCGTCTGAAATTCATGGGAACGAGAGAGCTCTTCGAACAGTTGAGTTCTTTCTTTTGGATTTTTCATCGCAATATTCTCAATGGCTCCTTGATAAACCAAAAAATTTCTGGCTTTAATGAAAATATTGATTGATTCCATTTCGTGAGCGTAGACCTGTCCAGTGACCAATTGACCGTCTAGAAGATGTTCAGACACTCCGTTATTCACTCCCCGTGTGAACGCCTTCTTCCTTCCATCCGCATATTTGTAGTTCATTGTCACTCGACACTTCTTTGCCACTGGTTTGTTGATTGGAGCGCCGTGGATTAGGTCCTGAACGATTGGAAAATATGATTGTGAGAAATAATGCTAGAATTAAGCATTTTTGAATCAAAATCTGTCAAAAATTAGGATTTCTTATTTCAAATTTGATGAAAATCGCTTAAAAATTGTTATTTTCCTAAAAAATTTGAACCTTGTGGTCTCAAAAATAGAAACATTCGGGACTTACAGACAGAATTTTTCGGTTTTTGAATGAAAATTTGATAAAAAATTTCCCAAATAATGCTAGAAATAGACATAATCAAAATTTGTCGAAAAATATTCAAAGTTTGACTAAATATAAGCAAAAAGGGCTATTAGCCGAGCATTTAAGTTACAACTGCGCTCCACCTCAAACGAGAGAGTATTGGCGAGAGAGACGCAGAGTATTTTCTGGCGCGAAATAGATTTTCACCATTTTTGACCTATTTTCACAAGTTTTTATAATCTCTTTGGCCAACTTCCGAGAGGAAATTATGAAAAATAGATCAAAATGTAGAAAATCTGTTTCGCGCCACAACAAAACTGCGTCTCTCGCCGATACTCTCTCGTTTGCGGTGGAGCGCAGTTGTAAGAAAGGATGGGCTTCTTATATTTTTGCTAAAAATTTGAACCCGAAAGTCTTAAAAACTTAATTTTCAATAATAATTTGATGAAATCAAAGCTTTTGGGTTCGAAATTGTCAAAATATCATGAATTGCTCATTTTTGGGACGAAAACTGCTGAATTTGATTTTAAAAATTGAAATTTCAATGTTTTTCGAAGCAAAACGACAATTTTGAAGTTTTTCAAATGAAAAAATGCGTTTGGCGATAAAAAAACAAAAAAAATCTCCGAAAATCTACTATTTTCATGTTGTATCACAGGATTTTAAGCATTTAAACCAAAAATTGAGTTGTTTTGAGAACTTTTTAGGGAAAATGTACAGAAATATAGAATGTTCGTGTAAAAACCACCGAAAAACAGTTATTCTGACTGGAAATAGTGGATTTCAAACTATTTTCTATGCGAAAATGTCAATTTTTCTACTTTTTGACACGATTTTCATAGCGGATTGTCAGAATGAGACGAGAGCATTCGTTTGTGAGCTGCCGACTAGTTATGCAGGTTGGTTGGATAATTTCGTACTTGCCGAGTCCCGGTTTAGCCCATCTTTGCTTTTTGGCACTTAACTCTTTGTTATTTTCCAGATGACTGTGGCAACATTTTACGAAAAAAACCTTGAAAAACATCAAGAAAACAACCTAAAAATGGGATTTTTGGGTAAAAAAGTACCCAAAAACCGTTATTTTCACTGAAAATAGTAGATTTTAGGTCATTTTCTATGCTTCTTATACCATTTTCTATCATTTTTCATCAAAAACCATGAATTTTTCCATCAGAAACTCACAGTATACTTCTTAACACGAAGACTACCCGGTCTTTCTCCCAAAACGAACGAAATTGCGTCCATCAAATTGGATTTTCCTGATCCATTCGGTCCAATAATCGCAGTGAATCGACTGAATGGACCGATGAGATGAAATCCTTTGTACGATTTGAAATTCTCAATTTCCAGCGTGTCGAGATGTCCTTTGCCGGGTAAACTGTCCAGCGAGCTACTGCCTCGCATGATTTTAAGCTGAAATTGAGAGGTTTTAAGAGAAAAACTAAAAAAACGAGGATTTTGAGCAGAAAATGGACGATTTCTGTGGAAAAGTGAAAGAATTGAGATTTTGAGTGAAAAAAACGGAAAAACGAGAAAAAACGGTCGGAAATCACAAAAACCATGATTTTAGCTGATACTGAGAGGTTTTTGATGGAAAAAAGTGGAAAAATTGATATTTTGAGCGTCAAAATGAGGATTTTGAGCTGAAATTTGGACGGTTTCTGTGGAAAAAGTGGAAAAATTGAGATTTTGAGGGAAAAAAAAAACCGGAAAAACGAGAAAAAAAACGATAAAGAACGGTCGGAAATCACAAAAACCATGATTTTAGCTGAAACTGAGAGGTTTTGATGGTAAAATGGGGAAAATCAAGATTTTGAGCGAAAAAATGAGCAATTCTTGAGAAAAATGAAAATTTTGAGCGAAAAAAAACGAAAAATAAACAATAAAAAACGGTCGGAAATCACAAAAATCAATTTTTCACTAGCAAAATAGAAAAATAGCATTTTAAGGGTGAAAAGGACAGAAAATCGCGTTTTAGAGGCGAAAAACATGCCAGAAATCGTGAAAACTCCATAAAAATTGACAAAAATTAATTTTTCATCATTAAAAATGGAAAAAAAAAAAACTGAAAAATATTATTCTCAGGCTGAAAACTCGAAAAATCGCGTTTTTAACCAGTAAAACATGGTTTTAGAGATAGAAAACGGTGTAGAAACCGATAAAAACACTAAAAAGTCAAGGAAACCAACAAAAATAAGAGAAATATCGACATTTATTAAATTTTGACCCGTAAAATGCAAAAATACAAATTTAAATTCCGTTTTCGCGATTTCCCGGCGACATTTGTTGATTCGGACTGACACTTTGTAAAAGACGAACGATATTTATAGGCGGCACGCCGATTGCGAGTAGCTGAAACATTTTTATTGAAAAAATTCATTTTTTTCCGAAAAAATCGATTTTCCCACCTTTTCCACTGCAACAACTTGCTCAACGGTCAAAAAAACGTTGAGAAATTTCGCCATTTCCATCGTTTCTGAAACTTTTCACGGATTTCCGGTGAAAAACGGCGAAAAATGACTTACGCTGAGTGTTTTTCTTCGCATCGCTCATTTTCCGGGATTTTATCGATTTTGCGGGCGGAATATAGGTTTTCTGCAATGAAAATTCGATTTTTTGATGAATTTTGCAAGAAAAATCGGCAAAAAACGGCGAAAAATGACTGAAATCGGTGAATTTCTGGAATATTGATGTTTCTGCCGCCTTATAGTTTGAAATTGGAAACGCGCTAAACTGGACGCGCGCGGGATATCGGAGTGTCGTTGCGGTGGCGGATTTTGGAGGGAAATTTGAATTTGGGTTTTTTTGAGAGACCGGACTGAAAAATCGAAAAATAGTTGAATTTTAGAAATTTTTGGTGTATTTAATGTGAAAAATCTGAAAAATTAACAAATTTTGACTCAAAAATCACGAGAAAATGCGAAAATTAACAAAAATTTATGTTTTTCCGTCAAAAAAGCCAACAATTTTGGGATTTTTCACCGTAAAATGGGTATTGAGATTTTCTAGACAAAGAATTTACGCTAAATTTTCAATTTTTGCTGAAAATCGGTTAAAACTCACTCGAAAACTCGTTAAAAACCGATTTGGCACGGTTTTCAGCTTGGTGGCCTAGAAAACCAAAATTTTGAAAATGTTAGGCCATCTTGTTTTTTTTCAAGATTTCAGTATTTTGCGGTGCTTTCAAGCTAATAACACGGTTATCAATAAAAACATAGGATTTTTTGACTATTTTTGATAAAAAATTCTGAAAAATTTGAAAAATTTAGTGAAAAATACACACATTTTGACTACGGCCCGATATTTTGCAAGTCTGGACATCCGACCTTCTGGAACCACTTCTCACCGGTAGAATCTTGATTTCCTGAGTCTCTTATTAGCACTATACACTTCTAGCAAGTACGCTCTATCGAAACCGAAGAAAATTGTGCGCCAATTTGAGAGACTCAGAGAAAAAGAGACATTTTTCAAAGGCATTTCGGTGGAGCGCAGTTGTAAGAACTGTGTCGAGCTAATACGCTCACTGCGGCTAACCGCGATGGGCGCGAAGCGGTTTCCAGTCGCGACGCGTCGGGCAGCATTGGACGCTATGAGAGATAAGGCATGAAACTACGGAAAACTGACTAATCGGAAGTTGTACGCGGAAAAAATAACCTGAAATGTTCGTCTGCATTTGTTGACTGAAAACATATTTTTTCGCTTCTGCATTATTATTTCGAACGAAAAACAAAGAAACTGTACGTTAAAATTGGTTTTAAACGACAAAAAATGAAGAAAATTCAGCTTTTTCGAGGAAAAACGAGCTTCGCGGCTCATCACTTGAAAGGAGCCGCGACGCGCACGCAACGCATCTCTCTCGGTGTCGATTTACGAGTTTGAATTTGAGGTTCACAGGGGTGCGAGTCGAAAATTTCAAATCCGATTGTCCACGCAGACTACACGAACACTTTGACTAGTTTGAGCCAATTTCGACCGATTTTTTCCAAAAATTTCAAAATCTGAAGTTGAACTTGTCCACGCGGACTACACGGAAGCTTTCTTTATTGTTAGTCGATTTCTTTTTTTTTAAAACCGATTTTTCGGCAAATAAACTTCAAAATCTGAGATTTAAACTTGTCCACGCAGACTACACGGAAGTTCTTCCGCCTTTTCACCTTCACAGGGGTGCGAGACGTAAGGTCCGCACCGAAAAGTTTTGAATTTACCGCGCGTTGCGTGTGCGTCGCGTTTTTCATTGAAAGATACGACAAATACACGCTAAACTTGAACTTGGCACTCAGCCAAGTTAGTTTTTGGCACCGTGCCAACCGCTGAGCGACGGAGCGCGTTTAAGCGACCTTGCGTTGCGCACCCCTGTGCGGTGTCGATTTACGGGTTTGAATTTGAGGTTCATTGCCATTACCCGGTCTACCAGAGTTGTACGGAATGACATTTTTCGATTTCCGGAATGAAATTTTCGAAATCCGGAATCCGGATCCAGAATGTTTGAAAAACCCGGAATTCCGGAATTTCTTAATCCGGATTCCGGACAACTCTGCCTTGTACGCTCATGGTCGGTTTATCATTCCCTCCAACAGAGTTGCGCGGAATTCCGACTTCCGACTTCCGACTTCCGGGCTTTTTTTCACTTCCGACTTTCGACTTCCGTTTTGAAAATTTTTACTTCCGACTTCCGACTTCCGTTTTCAAAATTTTACTTCCGACTTCCCACTTCCGTTTTCAAAATTTCACTTCCGACTTCCGTTTTCAAAATTTTACTTCCGACTTCCGTCATTCCATAATTGTGGGATTTCGGAAAAGTTCATCTCGCAGAAATAGAAGGAAAAATGGTCTACAAAGACAGAAAATGAGCTTTTCTTCAGCCAAAAACTAATTTTTTACTGATTTTCGCGAATTTTATGAACTTTTTCTAGGAGTTTTTGAATCTTTTCGAAAAAATCTACTTCCGACTTCCGACTTCCGAGTTCCGACTTCCGTTTTCAAAATTTTGCTTCCGACTTCCGGATTAGAAATTTTACTTCCGACTTCCGCATTACAAATTTTACTTCCGACTTCCGTTTTAGAAAAAATCACTTCCGCGCAACTCTGTCCGGAACCAGAATGTTTAAAAAACCCGAAATTCCGGAATTTCTTAATCCGGATTCCGGACAACTCTGCCGTGTACGCTCATGGTCGGTTTATTATTCCCTCCAATTCGAACCAAAATTTAATTCTTAATTCCATTACCTTCTTCCCCTTATCAGTCAGCACATTTTTATGCGTACATACCTTCCTTCTTTTCCTCTCTCTCTAAACACTATTACTTCTTATCACTACACCGGACGGACACACCCGCTTATCAGAAGGTCTGTGGTCGATGTAACTGACAACTGAGAGTCTATTTATTTGACACAGGACCTATTCACAAGGTAGCAAAAAAAAGCGAAAAATTTTTTTTAGCTGGGGGCACTGTTTTTACAACTGCGCTCCACCGAAATCCCCTTGAAAAATGTCTCTTTTTCTCTGTGTCTCTCAATTTCGCTTCATCGGTTTCGGTAGAGCGCGGTTGTAAGAAGTGTGTCGTGCTTTTTTTTGCTACCTTATGAATCCTCATTGACTGCCTAACGGAATGGCTAGTCGAACCCTTCTTGTATTCTGATTTTTTGTGAATTTTCTATTATTCTTATTCTCTCAATAAGACGCCGTAATCGTAAGTGGTTTTTACTCTCCAAGGTATTTTAAAACTAATGATTTTTTGGATTCGTTCCCCCCGCTGTTCTGATATTTTTTTGAGAATTAACTGTACCCCTTTCCGTCCCAACCCCTTTCTTCTACTATTCCCTATTTTCCGTGTCAAATGAATGGATTGAATTAAGGTAAGTTCAAAAACATTATTTTCAGTGTGAATCTTCATGCAAGGCACCCTTGAAATTGGCTGAAATTCAGTCATTTTGGAGATTCCCACTTTTTTTTGTTGGTGTTTTAATCAGAGTTGAGCGGAATGCGGTTTTTGAAATGGCGGAAGGCGGAAAGCGGAATGAACATTTTTTGGGCGGAAAGCGGAAGGCGGAATTGAAAAAATATAGGCGGAAAGCGGAGAGCGGAATGAACATTTTTTGGGCGGAAAGCGGAAAGCGGAAGGCGGAATTTAAAAAATATAGGCGGAAAGCGGAGAGCGGAATGAACATTTTTTGGGCGGAAAGCGGAAGGCGGAAGGCGGAATGGAAAAAAATGGCAAAAGGCGGAAGGCGGAACACAATGTCGCTTTCAAAAATACGATTTTGGCTTTATTTTGTAGTAAAAAACACTGAGGAGAAAATCTTTAAACAGCGGAAGGCGGAAAACGGAAATAGGAAAATTTTTGGCGGAAAGCGGAAGGCGGAATAAAACATTTTTCGGCGGAGAGCGGAAAGCGGAAGGCGGAAAGAAAAAAGTGGCGGAAAGCGGAAGGCGGAAGGCGGAATTCCGCTCAACTCTGGTTTTAATCCGGTACACGGAGCAACAATGAGTGCTAAGCTGGCCCGTAAGTAGTATATGAAAGAGGGTACCGTTTTGGTTTTGGAGTGTTTTTTGAATTCATCATTTTACGATGAAATACCCTCTTTTTTTTGGTATCGCTACAATATTCAAAACAAAACACAGAATTATCACCATTTTCCGATGTCGCAATTTCACACTCCTCAATGTTTTTTTTCAACCTCTCAAAGCTAGGGCTTGAAATGGGACGCGGTGGGACGTCCCGCGCGTCCCGGATTGTCATAAAACGGTTAAAAATTAACCTATATTCTTGAAACTTTGGAATTCGCATCCCCAGCTATGTCTTCAGGCTCTGTGAAAGTTTGACTACTCCCCGACAAAAATTGACTGTTTTCCAAAATGACCGGAAAAAATCTGGGACGCCCCATTTCGAGCGCTACTCAAAGCGATCTTTTTTCTGATAAGCAATTTTTCAACAGCGCCGAATGAATACTTGAAGGAGGACTGAAGTCATTTTTTTTATTTCAGATTCTGATACTTCAGAAAATTTTGAACAACTTTCATCATTGGAGCATATGCTAAAAATCGCTCTAACCGCCCTAAATTCACGGTTTTCCGGCTCAAATTGAGCTTTCGGGGAAGAGTTTTCCCACGCGAATTTCCCCCCCCCGTGTAGTCCTCTCGGACAACAATGTTTCTTTTTATTTCTCGTTTCATACTTTTTTCAACAAAATGTCGTGTTTTTTTCAATTTATTTTGTAAAAAAAGAAGAAAAAACACGAAATTTAGTTGAAAAAAGCAAGAAAACGAGAGGGGGCAAAAATTCGCGTCAATAATAATAGTTTCTAAGAATGTTCTGAAGTATCAGAATCTTACTAGGGAAGGATCCCGAGTCAAGATGGAGTTACAGGTTGAGATACATATCACTGGAACCGAAATTTTGCGCTGATTTCAAATCTGTATTCCGTTTTTGCTGAACGATCTCGTGCAAAAAGTTATTCGCGTTTTTGTGGCTTCTCAGTGCAAAAATGAGCATTTTCAAGACACCCGAAATTAACGTTTTTCCGATTTTTTTCAAATTTTTTTGTGTTGTACATCTATTTCCAATTATGAATATTGTATTGTTTGTGTTGGAACTTTAGAAAATTTTCAGACAAATTTTTTGTAGATGCGTCATTTTTGAAAATTTAAGAAACTTCACAAAAATTTTTCTAAAAATAAATTCTGAAATCAAACAATGCAAAAATAATCTTTCTAACCGTACTCATACATACAACACAAAAAAATTTGAAAAAAATCGGAAAAACGTTAATTTCAGGTGTCTTGAAAATGCTCATTTTTGGACTGAGAAGCCACAAAAACGCGAATAACTTTTTGCACGAGATCGTTCAGCAAAAACGGAATACAGATTTGAAATCAGCGCAGAAAGTCCGTTCAAGTGATGTATATCTCGACCTGTAACTCCATCTCGACTCGGGATCCGTCCCTAGTTAAATAAAACGTATGGCTTCAGTCCTCCTTCAAACTCTTTTAAACGTCTTTTATCAATTCGGTCACATCCAAGGTTTGTGAGATAACATCTAAACTATACTAGTCTGTCTATTTTCAGATCTCGACTCATTTGATGAACCACAAGAAGCACTACGATGATAGAAACGCTGAAGTCCTTCTCATCAACGCGAGAAGACAACCAAAATGATGATGAAAAAGAGGTAACTAAGTATTCACATGATTAATGAAATGTTTTTTTTTCAGGTCAAAAAGGAAATGAAAAAAAAAACGATGAAAACGATAAAACACCGCAAAATTGATGAGAAAGGAACAGCTCATTGAACAACTGGAGAAGGGGAAATACAAAAAGATTGATTTTGCTTAATTACTGTTTTAATACTTTTCAACTCTTTTTCAAATTCAATAAAGTTCATTTAATAAAAACCCAAAAATTATAAAGAATCGATATAACAATATGAAAACGCGTCGCTTGTTTAGGAATATTTCCTGATTTTTAGGTTAAGAAATTTTTTCACTTTGGAGCACGACTTTTTTACTCATATTATTTAGGTTCAACTCATTTTATCCGGATAATCTTTTCTATCTTTCGTTAGGCTCTGAACTTTTCTTGTTTGATTATCGGACAGCAGAGTTGCGCGGAATTCCGACTTCCGACTTCCGTTTTGAAAACTTTACTTCCGACTTCCGTTTTCAAAATTTTATTTCCGACTTCCGACTTCCGACTTCCGTTTTCGGATGTTTACTTCCGACTTCCGTCATTCCATAATTGTGGGATTTCGGAAAAGTACATCTCGCTGAAATAGAAGGAAAAATGGTCTAAAAAGACAGAAAATGAGCTTTTCTTTAGCCAAAAACTAATTTTCCACTGATTTTCGCGAATTTTATGAACTTTTTCTAGGAGTTTTTGAATCTTTGCGAAAAAATCTACTTCCGACTTCCGACTTCCGACTTCCGATTTCCGACTTCCGGGCGTTTTTTCACTTCCGACTTCCGGCTTCCGACTTCCGTTTTCAAAATTTTGCTTCCGACTTCCGACTTCCGGATTAGAAATTTTACTTCCGCCTTCCGGCTTCCGACTTCCGGATTACAAATTTTACTTCCGACTTCCGACTTCCGTTTTAGAAAAAATCACTTCCGCGCAACTCTGTCGGACAGACACTCTACTATTGTGCTATGTGACACTGTGAGTTTAGTGAGACCCGCAGTACAATCCATTTAGTGGCCGGGCCGTGATTCAAGGCCCGGCTGTTCACGGCTTCCGACTTCCGGATAAGGCAAATCACTTCCGACTACCGACTTCCGGATAAGAAATTTTCACTTCCATGCAACTCTGCTACAGGCGACGCTAACCTCTACCGTAATCTTCCGTCGCGATCCCATAGAGCGTACTCACCGTTCAGGTCATAAGCGCGTGTTAGTCAATCTGGGCGGAAGTGGGTCTCGCAACGAAAGTCCGACCGCGCCGCAACACTGCTGCGTCGCGGTTTCTATCTCCCCAGGAGCCTTTTCAAATAAGGGTCTCGCAACGAATGCGTATGTGTTCAACGTAAGACACAGTCCCTTGTTCTACTCATTATCCCCCATTGACTGCCTAACGGAATGGCTGGTCGTCCCCTTCTTGTATTCTGATTTTTTGAGAATTATATTGATTTTCCCACTTCTATTATTCTCTAGTTCTTGTACTCTCCAACTTACTGTCCAAGATGGTGATCCCCGCTGCCACCGAAAAGAATGAAAAGCAGCAAATCGCGTTCGTCTTGAGTATGAATATAAATGTATTTCAAAGACTTACTTTTGGGTCTGAAACATATTCACAAGCTCGGTCATTGCCATCGTGATATTAAAAGCGAAAATTTGTTCATGGTACGTTTCACAAACATACGGTAGTATCTTTCATACTTGCAAACCGGGCTAAAACAGGCGACACTCGCTTTAAATTCAATATTATGAGCTGAAAAATATACCAAAATGTAGATCTCGACGAGTTCTATGTCCGTGACCTACTACGGGCCGGATGTCTATTTGTTATTGTGCCGCGGGCCGGGCTAGAATGGCTTTTTTGGCATTTTTTGCAATTTCTGACACTTTTTCCCGGCCAGCGACACATTAACAAATAGTCATCCGGCCCGTATTATATCAGTGACATAGAACCCGTCGAGATCTACATCTTGGTATATTTTTCAGCTCAGAGTATTGAGTTTGAAGCGAGTTACGCGCCGGCCCGGTTTGCAAGTATAGTATTTTTAATCTGTATTTTCAGGAGTTTTGAAAACTGGAGATTTCGGTCTTGCCGCCAAGTTTCGATTCTGAAGGTTCGCAGCGGATACTGAACCAAGAACCAAAATCACGTTCGCACCCGAGAATTTCGAAAAAAAAGATGTTTGGTCAGCAGGAATCGTCCTGGTGAATATGGAAAAGAGCACAATCGTAAGTATTGCCGAGCACTAAAATTTATCCAAATCATTTTTCAGAACGGATCCTGATTTCTCTCAATTCCTCGCGGACCCTAGATGGAATGTACCGGAGAGTTCAGCATTATTCCATAAACTTCTTTCGACAATTAAGGAATTTAATGGAAGAAATTTTTCAAGACGGATATCTCACCAATTTTAAAAGAACCTACGAACAGAAGAATTTAATTACACGTTACAACGATTTCCACAAATAAATATGTTTAAATTAAACCAGATCCTAGCTATTGCCATATTCAGATCAAAATATCATATTTTTTCCCCCGCAATTTTAACATTTTCAGTCAAAAATCGGGTATTTCAAGACAAAATTAGTCGTGGCGACCTGAAAAAATGGATTTTCAGTCAAAAAAGAGCATTTTTCAGCCAAAAACTCAATTTTCAGTGTAAATTTTACCTCGGAAACGCCAAAGACACGCCATATCCTGTGTCGGTGTCTCCTGATGTCTTCCGGGCTTTTATTCACTTCCTTCTTCCGTCTTCCGTTGAAAATTTTTTGCCACTTCCGACTTCCGTGTAAAAAGTTTACAAAAATTTTGTAATTTTCGACGGAATTTCGGCAGAATTATTGTGGTTTTTGATAAAATTTTGTATGAAAACAACGCCAAAATACGTTTTCAGAGATGACTAGAAAAACATTTCCTCAAATTTGTCATTTTCAATACTAACTTCCGACTTCCGGGTTCGGAACCCAACTTCCTTCTTCCTTCTTCCGACTTCCTTTCTCAAAAATTTACTTCCTTCTTCCTTCTTCCCTTTTCAAAAATTTTAGATCCGCACAGCTCTGGTCCCCACATGCATAATTAATTATATTTTGGAGAAAACTTCAGAGAGCTTGGACCAAAAGCTCATTAACTTCATCACATAATTGAATATCCATATTTTCCTCATATCCGGATGTCCACATCAAAAGCGTCGACGGCGCGCCAGCTCTTATTTGTCGGTGTAAGAAGGGGTCCCCCTCCTCCAGTTTGTGTAGAGAAAGGGGGAAATTAATTTTCTCAATCGAGAGAGATAGAGAAATCCGAGAGACAGAGACAGGTGCAGAAACAGCTCTGTGTTACAACCCTCTCATTAGTATACACCCAACCCACTGCGCAACACCTCCCCCCTTTTCCGACCGCTCCGCATCGCTGCTGCGTCGCGGTCCTATGTAAATAATGACCTTGCAAAGAATGCGTCTATGTGTTCAACGTAAGAAACAGTCCCTTATTCTCTCATTGTCCTCCATTGACTGCCTAACGGAATGGCTGGTCGAACCCCTTCTTGTATTCTGATTCTTTAAAAATTATTGATTTCCCCCTTTCTTCTAACCCCTATATTTATGTCTACTATAAAGGTAAGTCGCGATCAAATTATTTGACCAAATAATAATAGAATTTTTTAAATCGAAAATTCAAACAATTTGAAACATAGTTCATGTACAGCAGAGTTGTCCAAAATCCGGATTCCGAAATTCCGGAATTCCGCGTTTTTTCGGCATTCCGGTTGCGGATTCCGGTTTTTTTGAGTTTCCTTTTTCCGGAATCCAGAAGTTGAAATTTATAATTTTTTGAGTTTAAAAAACAACTATAGCACTTCTTTTCCGGTTTTAATGCTTAAAAGTAGTTTTAAACTTTATTTATCATTAAAAACACTCGAAAAAAGACTTGGCCTTGCAAATTTATCAAATCATTCCGGAATTCCGGATCTTTTCAAAATAAAAGTCGTCCGACAATCAGGTGACACCAAAATACACTTTTATTTTACTCTGTTCCTTTTGGTAAAAAACAATAAAACAAATTTTGTGGGTTTCAAATTGAAGGAGTGTGGGTACTGACCATGCAACATTGTAACTGGCCAAACTCACGAAGTATACTCTTTTAAATATATTTTTTACAGTGTACGAAGTGGTTATAAATAACAAAACAAGAGGACCGGAAAATTAGATCAATATCGATAAATTCGTAGACAAAATGATTAGAGAGCAAGATAAGCCGGAGTCTGGTGATAAAAATTCTCCATGGAGTCGAAGAAGCTTCTAGAGGTAATTTGAATTCCTCAGTATACATTAATTAATTAAACTGATTACAGGAACTCGAAAAACTCCCGGAGCACTTGAGGCTCAGAAGTAATAGAAACCTCCTCAGCCAGCTCGAAGTGAATGTATTCGGGATCAATACAATCCAGATGTATTTGAAGGCAACATGGAGCACTTGCTGATGGCCTTGGTCCGGGACCCTGTTTGTGGTATGCGGTCTCTTATGAGTACTGGGGAAGAACCACCACGAAAACTACTGGCCAAGCGACGAGGAGTTGGTGAAAAATAAGATACCATTTTATAAATTCGAACAATTGGCCTTTTTTTGGTGAAATTAATTTAAAGTTGATGAATAAAATTTTGAAAAAAGATGATTCATGAAAACAGTTTTGAAATGTTCTCTGTGTTTCCCCATATCCGGATGTCCACATCAAAAGCGTCGACAGCGCGCAAGATGAATTTTGCAATCTCTTCGTGTTGACCTGAAAAAATGGATTTTCAGTCAAAAAAGAGAATTTTTCAGCCAAAAACTCCATTTTCAGTGAAAATTTCACCTTAAAAACGCCGACGGCACGCCAGATCCTGAGTCGGTGTGTCCGGATGTCCATCCCTGCCTCATATGCGTAATTAATTAGGTTTTGGAGAATACTTCCGAGAGTTTGAACGAAAAGCTGATTAACTTTGTCACATAATTGAATAGACATAGTTTCCTCATGTCCGGATATCCACACCCCTCGAAAGACGTCGATTGATTTTTTGTAGGTTTCAAAAGTTTTTGAGGAATGTACTCGAGAAAATATGGAAAATTGTTCCAGCAATGTGACCCCGAATTTTGCAAGTCAGCCTTTTATTCCGCCTTCCGCCATCCGTCCGTTCAAAAGCCGAAGCTCTGGTGCCAACATGTACCATAATCCTGCGGAATTCATCAATAGAGTGCACTTGCTCAACTCCAACAGGTTCAAATCAAAAGTTTTACGGAATGACATTTTTTGATTTTCGGAATCCGGATTCCGGGCAGCGAGACAGTGCAAGTATGGGTCTCGCAACGAAATGGCTTGGTCGAACCCTTTTTGTATTTTGATTTTTTAAGAATTATTGATTTCTCTTTTCTATTATTCTATCGTTGACTTCTATTGATGCAACCGTTTGTGAATAATGATGCCGAAATTCAAGAAAACCCGCAATTGGAGGTAAGTGTTCAACAATCAGAAATGATCAGTCAATTTTCTATTATAGAATGAACACTCCCGTGTCGATCGTGAGCACAAACCTCTAAAAATTGTCACAAAACAAGAAATGGACGAGTTCGACAATGGAGGATACATGCCGCCAAGATCAACCCGTTTGTCATCAGATAATTGAATATGGTAAGCGTTGATTCAGACTCTGACAAATGAAAAAAGGTTTACTTTTTCAGAGTTCAACTCCATTCGTTCGATCATGGCAAAAATTTGAGAGGAATCTAGAAGTAAGTTTTTTTTTAAACTAATTATCCAAGTTTTTCGATTGTAATTCGAGATTTCAGAAAAAGCAGAGTTCGAGGCAGTTAAACAAAAAATGAAACAACAATTGGCTGCACTGAAAGTGAGAAGTGCCAGGAAACCATCGACCAAACATGGAGTCAAGACTCTCTTCCAATTATTCCAATTAATTAATTATTAAAAGTTTAATTAAAATCTGTTCGTGATTGAATAAATATTTGTTGATTGGTACAAACTGTGTTCGTATTAGTTTCTTCTTGTTTCAGAGGGGAATCCGAAAATGGTCTATTGCGGTAAAAATGATTTTTGAATTGGAAAGTAGGAAAGCCCTTACTAGGGAAGGATCCCTGGAGTTACAGGTCGAGATATATATCAATAGAACCGAAATTTTGCGCTGATTTCAAATCTGTATTCTGTTTTTGCTAAACTATCTCGTGAAAAAAGTTATTTGCGTTTTTGTGGCTTCTCAGTGCAAAAATGAGCACTCCCAAAATTAACATTTTCCTTATTTTTTCAAATTTTTTTGTTTTATACCTGTGAGAACGGATGTAAAGATGCTTTTTGGCATAGTTTAATTTCAGAATTTATTTTCAGAAAAATTTTTGTGGAGTTTCTTAAATTTTCAAAAATAACGCGTCTACAAAAAAAGGAAAAAAAGTAAGATAAACATTAATTTAGGGAGTCTTGAAAATGCACACTATTGCATTGAGAAGCCACAAAAACGCGAATAACTTTCTTCACAAGATCGTTTAGCAAAAACAGAATACAGATTTGAAATCAGCGCAAAATTTTGGTTCTAGTGATATATATCTCGATCTGTAACTCCATCTTGACTCGGGATCCTTTCCCTAGTTAATTCCTCCATTCTCCATCCCCGGCACCCTCTTCATCCACTATTAGATAGGACATGGCCAACTAGAATAGGTTCAAAAACCGTGCCAATCTTCTCGGAGACAGTGCAAATGTGGGTCTCGCAACGAAACTCCAACACACACACACAATTGTCCAAAATGGTCTATATCCGTTTTTAGATTTAAAAAAAACGAAATTTTACCAAAATTTAACCATTTTTAGGGGTTTTTACAACAAAATACGGCGAAAATCGTTTTCTAATGAAAATTCCTTTTATTTTGCCTTCCGTTCAACTCTAGTGCTAACATATACCGTAATCCTGAGGAATTCATCAATAGAGCGCACTTGCTCAACTCCAACAGGTTCAAATCAAAACGCGTTGGCTAGTCTTCCGGGAGACAGTGCAAACATGGGTCTCGCAACGAAACTCCAACACACACACGCACACACACACAATGGTCCAAAATGGTCCCCTCCCCCATTATCCACAAACATCTCGACCGCACCGCATCGCTGCTGCGTCGCGGTCTAAAACCTCCCTAGGAATCTCCCCACGTCATCTATGCAAATATGGGTCTCGCAACGAATGCCCGACCGCACCGCACCGCTGCTGCGTCGCGGTCTCTTCCTCCTCTAGGAGATGGGTGGCCCCCATGACAGCTGTGTAAATATGGGTCTCGCAACTGTCACAGGCCAATTTGTGTCCTGTCTCTTTTCCCTTTGGGTTCTATCTCTCGAACCTCGGGTTCTATCTCTCGATTGAGAAGATTAATTACCATCTGCCCCGCGGGAGTGTAAACAACCTCGGGCAGACACACACATTTCCTCTTTACATTCGGCATTATATTATACATTCACTGGTGGAAGATGGTGACCACAAGTCACTCACTTTCCTATACCGGCCAATAAATGATTGCAATCATCAAGAATGTACCTAAAACAGACAGAAATACTAAAATACAGAGCAGGCGCAATCTGGTATTTTACACAACGAACGCGGTGTCGCTGTCTGCGTATGTGTTGAACCTAAGGACAACGGACAGTCCCTTCTTACTCATTATCCCCTCTGACTACCTAACGGAATGGCTGGTCGAACCCCTGGTATTCTGATTCTTTGAGAATTATATTGATTTCCATTCCCCTTCTTGTATTCCCCTATATTCCTCTCTGGATAAACTCCTTGTCAAACCGTAAGTTTTTTTTCTTGCTACAGTAGTAAAATTCAATATATTCTTGCAGTTGCCCCCTAAAATTGCAATGTTGCTCCACACGTCGTGTGTTGTTCCCGAGGAGGATAGGCTCGTTAGTAGTATGGGGAGACAAAAGAAACAAACACACACACACACCTCCCCATTTTCTCAGACTACACAAAAATTGACACACACCGGTCATGTGGCGGTGCCGAGAGGACACACATGAGGAAGAGAGGGACAGTAAGACCCTACAGTAGACTCTCTCTCGTTTCTCTGCGTCTCTCGTCAAACAATTATGTCAAGGATATGGTCCTGAGTGGATTTGACCGCCGCCACCCGTTTAATATCGAAGACGGGAGAAAAATTGTGAATTTTGTGGATCAGAAGTGGAGAAGGAGCGAGAATTACATCCACCCCTAGAAGAATATTATAACTGGGAAGCACTAGTCGAACTGAGATATGCCTCATTTGAGCCAGAACAGCAACTGATCGACTACAGGGTAATTTAAAAACATGGAAAAATATTTTTTAAAAGTTTTTTTTAGGAATTCTGGGGAACAAAGAGAGGCTCATTTCATGTTTTGATCACGGACTCTTTCGTAGATGGTCGGAGTATTATGAGACCACTCTCCACCACAGATAATGATTATATCTATGTAGATACAGAGAACTCTTTCAGAGTTCTTCCGCATGGAGGTAATTTTGCGCTTCTCACATTTTGCGATGTTCCCACTCGCACCATCTTACTGTGGAGAGTCCACAAGATGTCGCGCTTGGAATTGAATGAAGTCAAAAAAGTGGTGAACGATGTCGGAAGCAGAGTTGAGCGGAATGCGATTTTTGAAATTGCGGAAGGCGGAAGGCGGAAAGCGGAATAAGAAATTTTTGGGGGGAAGGCGGAAAGCGGAAGGCGGAATTCTAAAAAAATTCGGCGGAAAGCGGAAGGCGGAAGGCGGAAGCGAAAATTTTTTGGCGGAAGGCGGAAGGCGGAAAGCGGAATGGAAAAAAGGCCAAATGGCGGAAGGCGGAATACAATTTCGTTTTTAAGAAGACGATTTTGGCCTTATTTTGTTGTAAAAATCACTTGAAATGGTTAAATGTTGTTTTTTTCGGTAAAAACTGATAGCCTTGCTGCAAAAAAAACGTTTAAAAAATCAGTAAATTGGAGTAGGCAAACATATTTTTCAATCTGATATTCTCTAGGCGGAAGGCGGAAAAAATCATAAAATAGCGGAAGGCGGAAGGCGGAAAGCGGAAATAGGAAAATTTTTGGCGGAAAACGGAAGGCGGAAGGCGGAATAAAAAATTTTTCGACGGAAAGCGGAAAGCGGAAGGCGGAAAGAAAAAAGTGGCGGAAAGCGGAAGGCGGAAGGCGGAAGGCGGAATTCCGCTCAACTCTGGTCGGAAGAACAAGAAGATACACTTCGTTTGGGCCGGAAAGATTCTTCAGCCGAGTCAGAAATGTTCAATACAACAGGACAGACGGCGGCCTGATATCTTTGAAGGAAGCCGTCTGACAGAATTGTCGTCTCAACATCGATAAATGGGAAACTATGAGCGACTGGACACTTTTAGAATAGAAAGCTGCGAGAAGATCTCGTGTGGAAGGATAGGACTATAACCCATTGATAAATACAATGGGCGGCGAAAGATGATAAGCTGGAGGAATGTAGAAGACGGGCGTTGGCTGCTGAAGCAGAGGTGGCGGAGTGGTTGGAAGAGGAAGGAGAAGCGGAGGATGGCGGATTTGAGAGTGATAATTAAAAGTTTACTACACCTTCGAAGCCGGAATCTTCTACATCGATCCAACAAAAAGAGGGAACATTTCAAAGTATGCCAATCACAGCTGCGAACCGAATATGGTGGCCATCACTTTCAAATTAGTGTTTTTTTCTGTTGTAACTCTATTTTCGACCTATTTTTTCTTTTTTCAATAAATTTTGCTAATTAGTACACAATGTGTTCATGCTAGTTTCTTCTTATTTTAGAGGGGGTATCCAGCAGTGTTGTCGGGAATTCCGACTTCCGGGTTTTTTTTCACTTCCAACTTCCGACTTCGGGATAAGGAATTTTACTTCCGACTTCTGTCATTACATACCGGTGAAATTTCGGAAAAGTAAATGTCGCAGAAATACATGGAAAAATGGTCTAAAAGGACAGAAAATAGGCTTTTCTTCAGCCAAAAACTAATTTTCCACTGATTTTCTCGAATTTTATGAACTTTTTCTAGGAGTTTTTGAATCTTTGCGAAAAAATCTAATACCGACTTCCGACTTCCGGGTGTTTTTTTACTTCCGACCTCCGGATAAGAAATTTTACTTCCGACTTCCTACTCCCGACTTCCTGATAAGAAAAATCACTTCCAACTTCCGACTTCCGAATAAGAAAATCTTCACTTCCCAACATCTCTGGTATCCAGGAATGACACATTGCTGGAAAATTAAAAATTGAATCGGAAAGTGGAAAAAATATTGAAATTTTTGGGAAATTTTCATCCGAGATCGACACTTCCCTCCACTTTTTTCAAACACACACACATACACACAATGGTACAAAGTGGTCCCCCTTTTTCCAATAGAGCGATAATCCAATAGAGAATATATAACACATTCAAAACGCGTGCTTTGGCTAATCTTCCCGGAGACAATGCAAATACGGGTCTCGCAACGAACGCGGTGTCGCTGTCTGCGTATGTGTTCAACGTAAGACAACGGACAGTTTTACTCATTATCTCTTCTGACTGCCTATCGCAGGGGTGTGCGGAACGGAATTCGGAATTCCGAAAAATTCCGAAAATCGGCTCATTTTCGGAACGGAATTCCGATCGGAATATTCCGAAAAAAAAAATTCGGAATGAAATTCCGATCGGAACATTCCGAAAAAAAATTTTCGGAATGGAATTCCGATCGGAACGTTCCGAAAAAAAATTTTCGGAATGGAAGAGAAATTACTGTATTAAAGGCGCATGCGCACTTTTCATGACGGGTCTCGAACAGATTTTTTTCCGCAGTTTTCAGGCGGTTTTTTGAAATTTTCGTCTTTTCGCAGTGTTTTTTAAAACAAAAAAAACGGTTTTCAGCATTCGATATGGGTAAATGGGACAGTCTGTTGAAAAAAAATTCCGAAATCGGAATATTCCGACATTCCGAAAGTCCGAAAATCCGAAATTCGGAATAGTCCGAGATTCCGAAAGTCCGAAAATTTGAAATTCGGACAATTCCGAGATTCCGAAATTCCGAAATTTTGAAACTCGGACATTTTTTAGTGTCCGAAATTCCGAAATTTTCCTGTCCGCACACCCCTGGGCTGCCTATCGGAATGGCTGGTCGTCCCCTTCTTGTATTCTGATTCTTTGAGAATTATTGATTTCCATTCCCCTTCTTGTATTCCCCTATATTCCTCTCTAGATAAACTCCTGGTCAAAGCGTAAGTTTTTTTTGCTACAGTAGTAAAATTCAATATATTCTTCCAGTTGCAAGATAAAATGATGCAATTGCTCTACAGAGGCATGTCCCAATGCGGCAAGAAAGTTGGAGTGCCCCAAAAATTGCATGCAAGAACCAAAACTTCCGCCGAAACATCTGCGTTGACTTGGTCGTAGCCGCCGCTCCAAATACGTAGATGACAGGATAGGGTGGCGGGATTGTTGGAGCAGGTAACGTATTGTCGTTTTTTTTCAATTAGCTTCTTTTTTCTTTTAGATTAGAAAGCTGTGAGAGGATCTCGTGTGGAAGGATAGGACTATAACCCATTGGCAAATACAATGGGCGGCGAGAGATGATAAGCTGGAGGAATGGAGAAGACGGGCGTTGGCTGCTGAAGCAGAGGAGGCGGAAGCGTGGTGGGAAGAGGAAGGAGAAGCGGAGGATGGCGGATTTGAGAGTGATAATTAAAAGTTTACTACACCTTCGAAGCCGGAATCTTCTACATCGATCCAACAAAAAGAGGGAGCATCGCAAAATATGCCAATCACAGCTGCAAACCAAATATGGTGGCCACCACTTTAAAGGCAAGCCAAAAACAAATGAACCAAATAATTTTTTGTTGAAATTGTCATAATGTTTATGAAAATATGTAATGAATGTTTATAGAATATTTGTGTAAATGATCAGAAATAAAGTGTATAATTCAACTACTCTCTCTCTTTCTTGGCATTTTTAAGACACATTGATAGGTAGACGGGACATACAGACACACAAGTAAAACCCCACTCCCTTTCGTTTCTCCTTCCTGTCAGGTAAAACCTGTTACGTAGAGTTTCGTAGAGTTTTGTAGAGGTCTTGTATAATAGATGGTTTAGAGGGGAAAAACGAGGAGAAGGAGAACAGATAAAGGAGATAAAATAAGGGGAAAAATAGGGGAAAAATCCGTCACCAACGGACCGTAACGTGGCGTAAAAATAGTAAAAAGTGCGGTAGCGAGAAGTGACGCGCGGTGGTGCGCGTTGGCCTAAAAAGGCTGCGCTCCGCCTGCGCATCCGGGTCTCGCAACGAACGGGACACTGTAGGGAAAAAGCGCGCGCCATTCAAATAATGAAGGTCGCGGTTGAAAATGGAAAATCCTGTAGAATTGACTGATTTCGATGGAATAAATCGGGAAAAGGCGATCATAAATAAAGAGGAATAACTGTGTGAGAGTACGGCTCATATTTTCGGAGGATTTTGCGGGGAAAATCAATGTGACCCGGAGATGTGCTGACGCGCATACTTGCAAATTTACGGCCCGGCCCGGCTCAATTTTTTGATGCTTAACTATCTTTTGATTGAATTCTGAAGTATAGTCAAAAAATCGTCATTTTTGGGAAATAATTCGAAAAAAATTCAAATTTTCAGTTCAAATTTTTCAGCCGGGCCTTGGAAATTCTCGTCACGGCCCGACCCGGCCCGTTGCAAGTATGCTGACGCGCCTTTGACGCTCTAGAGGAGGGGGGACGATTTACAGATTTGCTGTGCCCTATCCACTACCAACCCTCCGCGCAACACCTGCCATCTCCTACTCCCTTTCCCGACCGCGACATAGTAGCAATCTTTTCCACCTCCCCCTCTCTCTCCCTCTCTGTCGCCTCACAATTGTTATGTAAATAAGGGTTTCGCAACAAACGGGAGTTTGGTTTCAACGTAAGACACAATTCCTTTTTCTCTCATTGTCCCCCATGGACTGCCTAACGGAATGGCTAGTCGAACCCCTTGTATTCTGATTTTTTAAGAATTAATTGTATTCCTTCTTCGATTAATTTTTCTCCAACGTGTCAGCTAAAAACTGAAGTTATCTGCTGACCGCAGAATTGCTGCTTCATCTTACGGAGCAAATCAAGACCAAGTAAACATTGTGCTCTTTAAAACAGTTACCTCGAGGCGAGCTCTAACAAATCTTGCTAAAACTAATTAACATAATTGTTGCACATGTTATTCCGAATTGAATCAATCTTAACCAAACTTGTCAAATTTCGGTTTGGTTTTAAGAAATGGTTCCTATTGTGCATTCTAATTGAATTCTGAAGTATAGTCAAAATGTTTCAAAAAAAAATTTCCCTGACAAGTTAGCTGCTAACTATTATGCATTTTTTTAGACCTAGTAACACTTTATATTTTAATATTTAACTTTGAAGGCTCCACCATCAGCAAGAACAATAGCTGCTTCTACTCGCTCAGACGTCGACAATCTCGTTCTGGCCGTTCGATAAACATGCAATCACCCCCAGTAAGTTTTTTTCTTAAATACCGTAAGATACATGTGATACTTTTGTAAATTTCAGCAACCGAAAGCCTGTTTCATTGATCCAACGCATCTCCTGATTCGCTTTGCAGTCTTTTTTCTACAGTACCCCTCTCTTCCCTTCCACGGTGTGCTTTTCCTGCAGCACCACATGCAAATTTTAATGGTCAATAAAATCTCTCCTCACTCTCTCCGTTTTCTTCGGAACTCGTTGTAGTTTCGGGGAAAGCAGAATCTGGTTTGGAACATGCTGAAGACCAAGTGATGACATTTTTGACTGCTGTGAGTTCTAACAACACAGACGTCGTTCTGCAACTGTTTAAAATTACTACTGAAGAATGTGGACAACTTCATCGAAATGTTCCAAGGACTTCCCATTGAGATTACATCTGCGGAATTCAACAACGTCGGAGATATCAATTCTGATTGCTGACATGTATCCAGGAGTAATGGTTATGACTAAGGTATTTTAAAAATGGAATGACTGTTGTCCGTACTTGTCAACCGGACCGACTCGTAACTCGCGTCAATCTCAATATTATTAGCTGAAAAATATACCAAAATGTAGATCTCGACGAGTTCTATGTTCGTGGCTTGCTACGGTCCGGATGACTATTTGTTATTGTGCCGCGGGCCGGGCTAGAATGGCTTTTTGGCCATTTTCGCGTTTTTTGTCACTTTTTCGGCCCGTAGCAGGTCACGGACATAGAACTCGCCGAGATCTACATTTTGGTATATTTTTCAACTCATAATATTCATTTTGACGAGAGTTACGAGCCGGCCCGTGTCGGCCCGTTTCGGCCCGGTTCACAAGTATGCCGTTGTCAAAACCTTGAGATATTAACTTACAGAGCAACAACAGCTGGATGGAAGATTACTAATCACGAAGGTACTACTAGCCAGGATCGGACTCACAGAAAATGTTCCTCCGAGTTCAATATGTACCAGATTGGGCTCTTCTGGTGTGCCATGAAGTTGCGCTGTTTAGAGGTTAAATTTGGACAACCTTTTTCTCTGAATAAAGATTCGATATCATGCAGACAGAGATCTTTCTCAACATACACCGGCAATTAGAAAATGGAATACTGTGAATCAGAGCTGTGCGGAATTCCTTCCTTCGACTTCCTTCTTCCGGGCCTTTTTTCACTTTCTTTTTCCTTCTTCCTTTTCAAATGTTTTACTTCCTTCTACCTTCTTCCTTCTTCCGTTGAAAATTTTTTGCCACTTCCGACTTCCGTGTGAAAAGTTTACAAATTTTTTGTAATTTTTGACAGAATTTCGGCGGAATTTTGGCGGTTTTTGATGGAATTTTGTGTGAAAACAACGCCAAAATTCGTTTTCAAAGATGACTAGAAAAAAATTTCCTTAAATTTGTCATTTTCAAAATTAGCTTCCGACTTCCGAGTTCGGAACCCAACTTCCTTCTTCCTTCCTTCGACTTCCTTTCTGAAAATTTACTTCCTTCTTCCCTTTTCAAAAATTTTACTTTCGCACAGCTCTGCTGTAAATGTCATACTTGCAACGAGCCGGGCCGGGTCCAGAGTTGAGCGGAATTCCGCTTTCCGCCACTTTTTTCTTACCGCCTTCCGCTTTCCGCTCTCCGCCGAAAAATGTTTTATTCCGCCTTCCGCTTTCCGCCAAAAATTTCCCTATTTCTGTTTTCCGCCTTCCGCCTTCCGCTGTTTAAAGATTTTTACCTCAGCTTGAAAAATTTGATCACCTATTCCAATTTACGGATATTTTTGAGGTTTTTTACCGAAAAAAACAAAATTTAACACAAATTTAACCATTTTAGTGTTTTTCACTACAAAATAAGGCCAAAATCGTAGTTTTGAAAGCGACATTGTATTCCGCCTTCCGCCTTTTTGGCATTTTTTTTCCGTTCCGCTTTCCGCCTTCCGCCAAAAAATGTTCGCTTCCGCCTTCCGCTCTCCGCTTTCCGCAAATGTTTTTTCAACTCCGCCTTCCGCCTTCCGCTTTCCGCCCAAAAAATTTTCATTCCGCTTTCCGCCTTCCGCCTTCCGCTTTCCGCCTTCCGCCTTCCGCCATTTCAAAAACCGCATTCCGCTCAACTCTGGCCGGGTCGGGCTGAAAAAATTTGAATTTTTTTTGAATTTTTTCCCAAAAACAAAAAAGATATATTAGCAGCCGACCCCCTCTTACAACTGCGCCCCGCCGCAAGCGAGAGAGTATCGACGAGAGAGACGCAGAGTTTTTTCTCGGGTCGACACAAATTTTTACAGTTTTTGGCTCATTTTTGCTGTTTTCCAAAATAATTTCCAAAAAAGTCTTTCGAGAATTAGCGAAAACGGGTCAAAAACTGTGAATATCTGAGTCGGCGCGAGAAAAAAAAACTCTGCGTCTCTCTCACCGATACTCTCTCGTTTGCGGTGGGGCGCAGCTGTAATAAAAATGCTCGGCTAATAGAATTCCACTAAAAAAAAATGAATTTGAATTTGGAGCTAAAATTTTTTCCGGGCAGCAATTCAAGCCAAGGGCCAAATATTCAAAATGCGTCAACAAAATGTTTTTGTACGATTTTTGAACGGAAACAGACTTACAACCGCGTGGACAAAATAAGGCTTGGATTTCCAGAATTTTCAGACCGAGATTTCTAGTCAATGAGCATAACTCTGCAAATTTTGAAAACGCCATTTAATTGAGCACGTGGTAAGGTATGTATAAGGGTACCAAGTTTCAGCAAATTCTCTTGTCATTTTTCTGTGATTTTTACATTAAAATAACAGTAAAATACGATTTTTGACATTAAAATTGCCTCTAAACTGTATTTTCCGTGCCAGAAGACCTATTTTTGGCGCAAAATCTGAATTTGGCCGAGTAGTTGTTGGTCAAGGCGCAAATTTTTTGAATTTTTGGTTTTTTCTGTTTTTGATTCATTCTGTTAGATAGATTGAAAATTTGCTGTTTTTTCTCGAGTTCATTGAAAGAAATGACTTGTTTATTAAGAAAAAACTTAGAAATACAAAAAAAACATTCTAAGTGTCAGATTAACATTAAAAGGTACTCATATGGTCCTACGTAAGCTAAATCTCCAGGTTTCTGGATGAATCTTTGCAATTGAATTCCTTCGGCAAGCAACTTTTCTTCGTTAGGCCCATCGTCGAGTTGCTGTTCTTTGGCTTTCTTGACTTGCTTTT
Source organism: Caenorhabditis remanei (assembly GCF_010183535.1). Lineage (NCBI taxonomy): Eukaryota > Metazoa > Nematoda > Chromadorea > Rhabditida > Rhabditidae > Caenorhabditis > Caenorhabditis remanei. The sequence continues at coordinate 1,954,109 of NC_071328.1, read as the reverse complement.
CAATTCATGAGCCATCACGTGTTGAAACTTTGCTCCAGAACAATTGATAGCCATTCACAATTTCCAGGTCCAAAATTCGAGTTTACTGAAGTTAAACTGTAGTTTTCAGTATGTGGTGAGGTCCGAGCTCCTGAGGTTTGTTGAGGCCACCAATTACTTCACCGAAGAAATTCGGAAGAGATCCAGCGGCTGGAGGAATATTGGGAATTTTTTGATTTCCTGAAAATCTATAAAGAAATATTCATACTAGATTTCATTGAAATTTACCTTTATAATAGACAATACCAGGAATATAGCCTGAAGACGGACGAGAGCATTTCAAGGACTCCATTATTTTGAATTCCACAGTTTCCATCCTTCAGAACTTTATACGGTGCGATCTCCACTACACTTACTTGTTAGCATAATGTGATCGAGCTCCGGATAATCGTATTGATTTGGGAATACTCTGTGGCTAGAGGCAGCCAAGGGAGATTTCAACCAAAATTTCTCTCAATTTTTGGAGAAAATCGGCATCGAATCCGATTTGATGAGGGCAAGGAGTTATTATGAAGTCATCTATGGTGTCGCGGATCGATAAGAATATCAGCAGCATAGATACAGTAAGCCAAAGGGAATAGATAATAGGAAATAGATAATAGAATTCAAAGAAAATCAAGAGAGGGACCAGCCATACAGTAGGCAGTCTGGGAAGCAGAATGAGATGGGAGATCGTCTACGGCTTACCTCAAGTTGATACGCATCTGCGTACTCTGCGTATTGGCTCCTGGGAAGAGCGCGCACCACTTTTTAGGGTCGTTGGCCTAGAGTTTTCCCAGGAGCCAAAATACAGAGCTTATAATCCTAAAAAGCGGTGCGCGCTCTTCCCAGGAGCCAATACGCAATGCGTACAAATTCGAACCGCGTGCAATTCTTCCCAGGAGACAGAGCAAATAAGGGTCTCGCAACGAACGCGTCTATGTGTTCAACGTAAGACACAGTCCCTTATTCTCTCATTGTCCCCCATTGACTGCCTAACGGAATGGCTGGTCGTCCCCCTTCTTGTATTCTGATTCTTTGAGAATTATGGATTTCCCCATTTTTTGTAGTCCTGTGCATTATAAAGGTAAGTCACGATCACTTTTTAATTTTTAGACACTTGAACTTTTGAAAGTGTTTAGAGACACATCATCATCACCTAACGAGTAAAAATAAGTCTCTATTGTAAATTCCTTACCACATTTAACCCAATTATTCTATTCCAGAAAGTCATCATTGACCGCCAACGACAGCTGAACGTCGCCGTCTTCAACGTCTCGAAGCTTTCGACGAACGTCATAACATCCAAAACGAAGAAATCGTTCAAGTTGAGTCGTTAGAGGAAGAACACCACTGGATAAACCTTCCCTTGAAAACTTGCAAAGTTTTCAAAAGCCAGATTACCAGGTTCTATACCGGTAGGCAAAATTTCCAGAACATTATGCATTTCATTGCAAGCAGACTGTCTGAGATGCAAGAGGACATTTTCAGGAAATCTAGAAATTCCCATTATTCCTCCAGTCAATCGGCGCTGGAACTCATCTGAATTTCTACGGTGAAGTTGTTGGCGGCTCAACAAACCTTAGGTTTATGGGAAACCACCTTTTCGAGAAGCACTGGTCGTGCAAACTCGCAACGGAAGGCTGCAATATTGCAACATACAAAACCTTGGTTCATACGCCGGATCACGTCTATTCATTGGATATCGCTGATATGACGTTTATAGCAACCACTCACACCGTAAGTTTTTAAAACACACAGCACCCTGCACAAGGAATGCGTAAAGCTTTTTTGAGAAGTTAGCCACGGTGCGCGTTTGCATCATACTGTACTTTTACAACTGAGAGCTGAAAACGTCATTGGTTCGCGTCGTTTTACTCAAAACTCTACGAAAATATATAAAACTTATCGCGGAACATTCCGTATTCAGTGAGATCAGCTCGTTTTCCTGAAGGCACCTTTTTCGAACTGACAAAAACTCGTTTTTCAAAAAGGAATTTCAGGTTTTCCGCTGAAAAACTTTTTTTCAAGCTTGATTATCAAGATATCAGAGCTGTGCGGAATTCCTTCCTTCCACTTCCTTCTTCCCTCTTCCTTTTTAAAAATTTAACTTCCTTCTTCCTTCTTCCTTTTTGAAAAGTTTACTTCCTTCTTCCTTCTTTCATCTTCCGTTGAACATTTTTTGATACTTCCGACTTCCGTGTGAAAAGTTTTCAAAATTTTTGTAATTTTCGACGGAATTTCGACGGAATTTTGGCGGTTTTTGATGGAATTTTGTATGAAAACAACGCCAAAATTGGTTTTCAGGGATGACTAGAAAATACTTTCCTCAAATTTGTCATTTTCAAAATTAACTTCCGACTTCCGGGTTCGGAACCCAACTTCCTTCTTCCTTCCTTCGACTTCCTTCTTCCTTCTTCACTTTTCAAAAATGTTACTTCCGCACAGTTCTGGTGCTGTGAAACATTCAGTATTCATAAAATAATCACGTTTTTCAGCATTATTCGTTGTTTGAAAATTGCTCTATGTACAACCGCTCATAAAACTCTTGACGTTCCACAATCTGGACACTTTCTGCTAAGAGCACCAGAGGATTCTTTTGTTCAAATCGGATCGAGAAGATTTGCTGGCCGCCACAATGCCCATGAAATGATTGAAATACATGCAAACGAAACAATGGACCATTCAAACCACGCTAAACTTCGACAATTCAAGGAGAATTTGGAAAAGCAAGGAGTGGCACTAAGCGAGTTACACGAGATGAGATTACACGACAGCGCTGGACTTGGTGGCGGAATCTACGAACTTAATTTTTTTTTTATAATCTAAATTTTCTTTTCACTCGTAAAGTCTGTTCAATTTCTGAATCCGCAAAAATACATTTATTCTATATTTTGCTACCAGATTCCGGCCTTATCTCGCTTAGATCTGTCAACCTAAAGTGCCTACAATATCTGAACTCTCTAGAAAAAGAAACAAGTGTGAAAACCATATCTACAGAACTGTGTGTGAAATTTTGAAAAAACTGAAAAGTTGAAAAAATTTTCAAAATTTTACAAGTCACGGTCTCACACACTGCGAAAAAGGGCTGCAAGAAACGTGAAACTGATTTTTCACGTTTTTATTTAATTCGTTTATTTTTTGCACTTTATCGGACAAAAATGTATCAACTTTGGCTGTTTTCTGCGGAAAATTACCAAGTTTTAGAGTGTGCCATAGTAATTCTGAATGTCACACCTTGAACATTTTTAATGAATCATACAGATCAAGGGTAGAACTTCATTTTTGTAGTTGCCAACTTTTTTGTTCGGTACTGTAGTATAGTTGTAGATTGCAATATTTTATTTCCCGGTGTAAGAAGTACGTCATCCTTTTTCTGCAGTGTGTGTAGAAAAGGGGGGAAGTGTGTCGGCCGGCAGGTGGCAATAAATCTTCTCAATCCAGAGATGGAAAACCCCGGAGAGACGGAGACATGTGCAGAAGCTACTTTTATTTAATACCCTCATTTCCTTCGCCCCCAACCATGTGCACAACACCTGGCTTCTCCTCCTCTCGTTTCCTCCGACCGCACCGCATTGCTGCTGCGTCGCGGTCTCTTCCCCCTATCTCTGCCGCCTCCACAATTGATATTGATGTGTAAAGAAGGGCGCTGCGTCCCGCGTCTATACTATCAACGTAAGACAACGGACAGTCCCTTATTACTCGTTGTCCCCCCTTGACTGCCTAACGGAATGGCTTGGTCGAACCCCTTTTGTATTCTGATTCTTTGAGAATTAATTGTATCTAAACCTTATTTATATTCCTGTCTGTTATAAAGGTAAGTCACGATACAAAATTGTTTAACCAAATAATATAAGAACCCTCAAATTTGAAAAATTTCAATTTACGAGCGAAATAGTTTTGGGAAACATGTGAAAGACGCTATTTTTGCCACAAAATGTTCAAAAACACAAAAAAATTGGATTTGCGGGAAATTTTGGATAAATTTTAATCAATTTTCGAGCTTAATATCAGAAAACATGCAAAATTAAGTACGTTCTCATCAGTTTTGCCTTTGAACCAACATTTTGAACTAATTCCTGACAATTCTTACAAAGTTTTGGCTATTATCATGAAATCAAAATTTAATGGCTCGAACCAGTACATAATTTTTGAAACTTTTACTGCTACAGCTATAATTGAAAAAAATCCTCGATAGGTATCAGTGAAACTCTGAAAATGTACAGATTTTGGCGGTTTTTCTGATATTTAGCTCGAAAATTGAAAATTTTCAAATGGTGGGAGGGGTTTCTTATATGTTGAATATTATAACTTTCATGAACTGTAAATAATGAAAAATTTAGTTAGTTTCATTTTCAGGTTAATCCGTGTCCCGGAACGACCATAATTGGAAAGAAAACTTCCGCTGAATCAAGTAAGTATTGGATAGTTGTAACTTTTTAGTATCAAATTATACCTTTTCAGACAATGACCGATATCATGTACTCAAAAAAAAGACCCCTTTGAGTTGCGAAAGGTCATTCAGTTCCTGACGGAGAATATGGTCGTGGCATAATACTGTTCTACACAAAGCTGCATATATATGAATGTCGTAAGTGTTACTTTTTTACAGAATTGTCAAAAATCAAAAAAAAAAAAGGGTACTCACACAAGGGTGCGAGACGTAAGGTCCGCAAAGAAAATTTTTGAATTTACCGCGCGTTGCGTGTGCGTTGCGTTTTTCATTAAAAGATACGACAAACACACGCTAAACTTGAACTTGGCACTCAGCGAAGTCTGTTTTTGGCACTGCTGAGCGACAGAGCGCGTTTAAGCGGCCTTGCGTCGCGCATCCCTGTGTACTCATTTTTTCTGACAATTTTCGAAAGTTCAAAGTAAAAGTGCTTAAATTATCATACATGTTCACCTTTTCAATTTTAATTATGTTGTCGAAAACTTGACCTTTTTCAATAAAAAAGTTCAAATTTTGGATAAAAAGGCATTTAATTTTTAGGGTACAACAATTTTAGGGTACAACAGGGTACAACTGATTTTAGGGTACAACTTTCATAATTTTAGGGTACAAAAATCAGAAATTTGTACCCCGAAATAGTTGAGCCCTAAAATTTTTGTACCCTTTCAGTTTTGTACCCTAAAATTATGAAAGTTGTACCCTAAAATGACGACAGTTGTACCCTAAAATACAGTTTTCAGAATGGCGCGAATTCACTCCGTTACAGGCTTCCGTTGCTAAAAAACAAGCAGGAAACTTCAAATACCTTTTGGAAAAAGCGGTGAGTTGTCAATTGCAATATGGTTTTTTTTAATATGTTAAAAACAGAACAACAAAGCGCTCTACTGAAATATTGGGCAATCTACATTTCTAAAACTCGAAATTTGACCTTTGGACTCCCCAAAACAAAAATTTTGAGACATATTTGAGCTTTTCCAAAAATTTAGGGAGTTTTGCCAACAAATGTAAATTTATTTGAGATTTTTGACTCCAGCGATGTGCGGGACTAAAATTTCAACATTTCCGATTTCCGTTCCGCACATCCCTAAGTGCAACATGTCCTCCCTTTATCAAAAACCAATATGAAAAGTTTTCAGGGAGCTTTCGAAGTCCAACGAGCCGCAGTCCGATTCAATCGAATTGCGATGAACGAGGAATGGCTCTGCGACTACTCGCTCAAGGACAGAACCACGTATCCCGTGGATTCTTCTTCTGTAGTCGACCCAAAGAAGTAAAGTTGACGGTGTTTCAACATGAAGGTCATCGTGGGTCCTGCAATCGCAATGGATGCTTTGTCACTCAAAACATGACGACACAACCGGGACATTGAGAAAAAATATTTTTTAAAGCTTTTTCTGATAAAGTTGATTAGTACAAACTGTGTTCGTGTTAGTTTCTTCTTCTTTCAGAGGCGTTTCAAGGAACGGCACATCGCGGGAAAATTTCATCCGAGATCGAATTCGTGCCTGCCCCCATCTTTTAATATTTCCGTCTGTTTAGGAACGTTCAATGTAGATTGCTTTATATCGAAGGTGTTTTATATCAAGCGCGCCAGATGTAGATTGCGATGTTTATTTGCCGGTTTGCCACAGCGCCCTGCACGAGGAATACATGTGACTGTGAAAATGAAGGCGTCTGCGTCTCTCACTTTGTGTAATCTCTTGCCTGTTTAGCAAGAACGCCCACTCATTTTGGGAACAGAAATATATATAACTAAACCTGAACAAAAAAAACTCATTTTTGTCAAAACGTTTTTTTACTGACTAGGGAAGGTCATGGGCTCGGTCTGCCCCTCGAGGCAAATTATTGTATTTCTGACATGCGAAACATCCTTTTTGCAATTATCGCGTGTTAAAAAGGCAATAATCTGTCATTTTTTCTAACTTTGACCTCGTTTTTCTTGAATACCAGGCCTCGAGGGCAAAAACTGGGTATATATTTGGAATCAGCGCTTTCTAAGCTTTCAAATGATATAGGTCACGACTCATAACTCTAGATCGAGTCGAGGGCCTTCCCTAGTGAGTATGCAACGTTTCGCGATAAATTGTATATATTTCCGTAGCGAAAGACATTCTCCAAAATCTGATGGCGTGCGAATCTTGCGAAAATCGCCTAATTTTGAATAAAACGAAGCAAACCGATGACGTTTCGTTTCTCTCAGTTTTAAAATTACAGTATAATGCAAACGTGCGCCAAGGCTAATGTCTCTGAACAAAGGCTGTCAAAAATCGCGGCTTGACACACTTTTGACTTTTTGGTACCAGTCTGACGACCAGGGTTCGACCCCCCACTGGTGCCAAAACATTTTTGGGCCGGCCGCGGCTTTTTGAAATTTTCGAGAAAAAGCCGCGGCCGGCCGTACGACAGCCTTGCTCTTGTACAGGAAGGGAGTCATTTTCAATGTGTTGGCTGGCCCTGTGACATAACCCTCTCCTTAATCCCCCTCTCCCCCAACCCTCTTCACGACACCTCAAACCTCCTCCCCCCTTTCCCAACCGCATCGCATCGCTGCTGCGTCGCGGTTTTCTCTCCGCCCCCCTCTCTCTCTCTCTCTCTGTCCCTCGACAGTTATGTAAACATGGGTCTCGCAACGAACGCTAGGTCCCTGCCTGCGTATGTGTTCAACAGAAGACAACGGACAGTTTTACTCATTATTCTCTAGACTGCCTAACGGAATGGCTGGTCGTCTCCTTCTTGTATTCTGATTCTTTGAGAATTATATTGATTTCCCCCTCTTTCTATTATTCCCTACTTGCATTGATTTTAGTTTTCAAAAAACTGGAACCAGTTGAACTGTAAGTTACCCTCTTTTTTTGTGTTGAATTCCTCATTTTCAATCATTTCAGAATTTCTTTTTTTTCAGAGCCGGTCCGTCAATCTGACAGTAAAGAGCGATCATCTTTACATCAAGGTTCGTTTTCGTTTTGAATTGTGGAAGGAAGTGGAAGTGAGACTTTTTTTCTACACCGAGAACGCATCGGATTTGGTCAATGCGATACTTCAAAAAAACAGCGGATTGTCACCATCAAAATGGGTTGGAGCGAATTCTTGTAATGAAAAGTATGTTTTTCTAGTCTATTCAAACTTTTCACTTAAAAAAGTATTTCGAAACCATTTTTTGAGTCTAGAGGCTAACAAAAAACTGATTCCAAATGTAGCTGCAAAGAAAAATGCTCGAAATCATTTCAAGAGCCGCCACAGGATGGTCCTACACTTAGAGATAAGAAAAGGATGTGCCGTTCGTGCAAAGCAGTACTTTGGTCAAGGTAAGGCAATTTTTTAAGTTAAAAATATACTACCAATTTCAAAATCTGAGATTAAATTTGTCCACGCGGACTACACGGACAGTTTTACAGTTTTGAGCTAATTTTAACCGATTTTTCTGCTAAAAACTTCAAAATCTGTGATTGAACTTCTCCACGCAGACTACACGACCAATTTTACGATTTTGAGCCAATTTAAACCGATTTTTCTGCTAAAAACTTTAAAATCTGTGATTGAACTTCTCCACGCAGACTACACGACCAATTTTACGATTTTGAGCCAATTTCGACCATTTCTAACAAATTTTTCTGCTAAAAACTTTAAAATCCGGATAATCGTGTGCTTTGTACGCAAACACCGTGTCTCCAAACTTGTCAAAACTCATTCAAATGCTCAAATCCGTAATCTCCATCCAATTATACGTCGGGAAATCAATTTTCAGCTCGGTAGCTCAAAATGTCGTAAAATCCATTGTTTAGTCCGCAAACACCGAGCTACAGTACCCTCGAAAACTCAGAATTGCGGCTAGCGAACCCAGAAAAAGACTAATTTGATCCAAATTTTACGAGGAATTCGAATTTGAGCTTGGTTCTCAAAAAAAGTGGCATTTTATGTCTGTTTTCAGGTGAAACCGTGGCCGAAATCAAAGGATCGCCTCTTCGCGACGAGTACGGGTTTGATACACTTGTAGAAAAGATAGATGTGCCGGTCCTCAAACAGTTGTTGTCTCAAAACAAGAAAAATCGAACTGTTGAATAACCGAAGAAGACGCTTTATCTCCTGTTCGTGCTTTGGCAACACTAAATCTAATTTGTGAGTTTTTACTAGGTAAGGCCTATAGGTGATCGTGGAGTTAAGGGTCGAGACCTATATCGTTGGAAAGCTGAGAGAACGCTGATTCCAAATGTATATTCAGTTTTTGCCCTCGAGGCCCGGTATTCGAGAAAAACTAGGTCAAAGTGTAAAGTAGTTTTCCAAACTTTGACCTCGTTTTTCTCGAATACCAGGCTTTGAGGGCAAAAACTGAATATATATTTGGAATCAGCGTTCTCTCAGCTTTCCAACGATATAAGTCTCGACCCTTTACTCCACGGTCACCTGGAGACCATTGCCTAGTTAGACCAAGCCTAATTTCATCCAGTTAGCATTATTCATAATTACAGAGTGTTCCTGCTAACATTCGCGTAATGTTCACATCAGTGATACCGATCTACCCGAATCAAGAAGTAACATAATGTTACTCTCCATAGTACATATGCCAAGGATGTTTGCTTGTGCGGGGAACTTTGCTGCATACGGAATAGAGAACTGTTTAATTTATTCATCAAATTACATATTCATTATCTTATTTTTGAATTCAGATATAAAATTGTTTTGTAAAACGATGTCCCCATTGTTCCAGGCTTGTCTCTTACCAGGAACTCGGAAGATTGAAGTTTTCGTCTTGTGATTCAGAAAGCGGTATTTTGAGAATTTTGAAAAGAGAAAAGACGGACTGAAATTCTGCATATCTCTATATAAATTTTGTAGCACTTGGACTACTGAGTGAGTGTTGCTCTATGGTTCGTGACAAACAAACACACAGACAGACAAACAGACAGAAAGACAAAAACACAAATAGGCACACAAATAGATACACAAGCACAGGCATACAAACAGACAGACAGACACACAAGAAAGGACTAAAACGCAAACGCAGACGGTGGTGCCAACCATACAAAAATTTTATAGTTTTTGAATATTTATGAATACTCCATGAAGGTACCTGTTGGTTATCACAACCTGATATCTGTCTGTTAGTTTACCCTATGTATAACGCTATATGAGAAGCCTAAGACATCCCGACCGCTTCACATCGCTACTGCGCCGCGGCCCTATCTTCTCAAGAGATATGTTGATAGGTCTCAAAAGGCATCGTTGCTAACTGCTCATCAATAGAGCGCACTTGCTCATCTCCAACAACATGATTCCAAACGTGCGTCAATCTTCCCAAGAGACAATGTAAATATGGGTCTCATAACGAACACCCGACCGCAACGCATCACTGCTGCGTCGCGGTTTCTACCTTCCTAGGAGTCTCCCACGGCAGCTATGTAAACATGGGTCTCGCAACGAACGCGCGTCGCTGTCTGCATATGTGTTCAACGTGAGGCACAGTCTCTTATTCTCTCATTGTCCCCATTGACTGCCTAACGGAATGGCTGGTCGACCCCTTCTTGTATTCTGATTCTTTGAGAATTATTGATTTCCCCACTTCTTGTATTCCCTATATTCCTGTTTATTATAAGGTAAGTCACGCCACCATTTTCCGAACCAGCACTTTATAGATAAGTGGCATGCCTGAACTTTTTTGTTCAAATTACAATTACAAAATAAAGAAGAATTTTTAGGAGCAATTGTTTCAATGAGAAATATTTGATTATTCAGGTGAAACCGTGGCCGAATTCCTAGGAGTTGATTTGAGCAATGCGACCATTTACACAGTTTTGCAAGAACCATACAAAACAAATTGTCGGATTATGATAAGGGCAGATGCAAAGAAAAAAAATCAAATTATTCCTATGGATGACGGCGAAGAGTACTGTCATTGCGTCACATGTTTTGAAGACGATAGCATGAAAGCTACCTACCTGACGCTGTCCGATGAGAAAGAAGTTCACAAGAACAGATTTGAAGAATGTACCCTATTGCTGAGCCACTCATCGAATGCAATACTTGCCGCTGGAGGAGGAAGATATGAATTGAAAGTTCTTTGGAAAACCGAATTATGTTGATATATTATGTTGATATATTATTTATTAATAAATTTTGTTTGGTATTGATTCGTTTCTCTTTTATTTGCAGGTTTTATAAGCAGCCAGAGAGTTTTTGAACGAAAGTTAGCAAAAACATAAAACATCTGTCGCATAATCTATTCACTTCTACCTGATACTATTTGGGAAGTCGTGCAGTCTCCAATACCAACTTTTTACAACTTGATTTTTAAACTAGATTAATTTAGAGACGGACAATCGAGAACATAAAAGAACTAATGCATGAAAAATTAAGAAAGACACTAATTGCCAATTACTATAGAAAACCGGGGAAACGGGATATCCTAACAATCAGACGTAACCTAAAAACGTAACCTAAAAACGAACAACTCAAAAAATGTTGCTGGCTAGAAATAATTGAATGGCGTGTAATGATTCAAAATTTGAACCAATTTTCTACAAAAACCCGTATGAATATCAGATAAATCAAACAGCCGGAAATCGAAAGGCGAGGTGTCCTATGATCCATTGAAAGACTTTGCCCGAAACCAAACATAACATGCGTCTCGGTAGTTTGACATTTCAAAACAAAACCCCTAAAGCTTGTGAAATTTGCCGCGGTGCCGAACTCCACCGTACCCCTTATGTAGTAATATCGCTGCCAATAAAGCAATAGAGCGCACTAGCTCAACTCCGACAGATTCAAATCACGCGGCAATCTTCCCAGGAGACGAATGCCCCACCGCTGCGTCGCGGTCTCTACCTCCCTAGGCGTCTCCTCACGTCATCTATGTAAATAAGGGTCTCGCAACGAACGCGCTCTCGATGCCTGCGTATGTGTTCAACGTAAGACAACGGACAGTTTTACTCATTGTCCCCTCTGACTGCCTAACGGAATGGCTGGTCGTCCCTTTCTTGTATTTTGATTCTTTGAGAATTATATTGATTTCCCCCCTTCCTGGCTTGTAACGTGTCCATCGAGATAAGGTAAGTCATTTGTTCATCATATTTAGGGGTTAAAGACGCTTCTGTAGTTTGCTATTAGTACAAGTGCTAGTCGCCGGAGGCGCTGCGGTTGCGTCGCGTGCGCTCATTGCATTCCATAGAGAAAAGCTCCTAAAAATGATTCTTTCATTATTAAAACAACTAAAATTCCAACATTTCGCTTCTAATATCAACCAGCCACATAACGTAATTATAGTTTTATAATAGTCATACGATAATTGTGTGAAAATTTTTTTTTTAAAAACACACGTTTATAGAACTGAATCTGAAGTATACGACGACGGCCACTTTTGTCACTTTATGCAAGGACCACCTGTCGGGAGTTGATATAATGGAAACATTTTTAAAGTCAATTTTCCATTGCAAAAGAATATGGCACATCACCAAAGCTGCTTTGAACATCATTAGTGGCACACGACCTGGATCCTCTCAATTGGGATATTTGAAGATTCAAGCCATGAGACTCCCAATAGAAAATGATGCCTTGAAATAAGTACTCGATACGTTGCGAGAAGACGTTTCGGTTTGGAAATTAATTGTTGTCCAGGACAAGAATTTCTGTAGGTAAAGAATTTCAACTCATCACAATAAAATAATAGAAATTAACATTTCAGACATGGATACCGCTGATTGGTTCACATTCCAAAGGATTCAAAGTGCGAATATTTCTCTGTCAGATCTCCAAGTTGGTTTACATTGAACAAGATGGAATACTGGAGCACAACCACATATTCGTAATGAAATGTGAATGGAACAAAAAGCAGATCAAACATCAGCTTTTCGACGGGATCGAATGTAATTATATGACTTTTGGAAATCTAATGGGTGGAAATAAACAAATCAACCAATGAAATTCCGGAATATGAAAAAACAAAACTAATATTCTCTGCTGGTGACATTTATTCAGTTTTCAATTCCTTCCTAGGAACTAATTAAAAAAAAGAAATAAATATTTTAAAATTGGAAGATACAATTTTTTTTGTTCAAACGCATTTCAGCCCATCCGAATTCATTTTCTTATATAACACTATCCTCAACTCCAGCAGGTTCAAAGCGCGCATCAATCTTCCCGGGAGGCAGTGCAAATATGGGTCTCGCAACGAAATCCCGAACGCTCCGCATCGCTGCTGCGTCGCGGTCTCTACCTCCCTAGGAGTCCCCCAGAGAGACATTTTTCAAGGGCATTTCGGTGGAGCGCACTTGTAAGAACTGTGCCAAGCTAATACTGAAAACACTGGAAAAATAATTTGTCGGATGGCGGAATAACATGGTACTGTATCTTCCAACTTAACATTTTTTATTCTATTCTCTTTTTAAACGCACAAATACACAAGTAATATCAAATGACTCAATTAGTTCACTCCCTCTTCAATCTCAATAGCCATATATTCCGGTCTCGCCGACTCCTCTGGAGCCTCTCTAGCAGATTCCTGTTCGTCGTCAAACTCTTCAGGTTCCCCACCACCAGCCGGTTGACGTGCCGCATTCTCCTCAAGTTCTTTGACCTTCGGTATCAATTCAGCAAGATTTCGGGGAATCGTATATTTGATTTGGAATGGCTGCAAATCATTACTCAGTTCAGTTTTCTAAAAAGAAGCTCACCTTGTTAGCAAATCGATTAATAACACCGACTAAAAGGCAGAACGATTGGGAGACCGATGGGACTGCGTGCCAACGTTGGTTCCGTAGACGGGCCATCACTTCCTGAATTGTCATTTTCGGTTGATGGACAATCTCCTCGTAGATGAATTGGAGTCCGATGAAGACGCCGGTTCTGCTGACGCCATCCTCGCAGTGCACGATGACTGGATTCTGAAAAACGAAGAAAAATTAATAGGGGGAACGTTTTGTGTCCGGAAGGACGTTTCGTATATCATTGGAAAGCTGAGAAAACGCTGATTCCAAATATATATTCAGTTTTTGCTCTCAAGGCCTGGTATTCGAGAAAAACTAGGTCAAAGATTGGGCCTTCCTTAGTAAGTTTCAAACCTAGTCTCAAAACATATCTCTCCACCCCCAAAAACAAACCACAATTCCTCCTCCTCACCTCACTCTTGTTAACAACTTTCATTATCCCCATCAGAGCCTCCTTATCCTCATAAACGTCCTTATCGTCCCACGTATGGTACTGATACTGAGTGACAACTCGTTTCTCCTTCTCCTTCGAGTTATTGTCAATCACTTCCAGTTTTCTCTCCTTCACTCCATAATTGAATTCCTTCACCGACTGTGTGGTGGCAGTGAACCGTCCGCACGTGGCACTTCTCTTCTCTTCCGGATGAAAGTAAGCTCCACACTTAGTGGTCAGCTCCTCGTCACTCATCAGAGTCACAATGTAATCCGAGTTCTTGAGAAACACCATTAGCCAGAAGTCCTCACAAGTGTCATCTTTCCCCGGGGTGCGTTTGTCGGTTGGAGCCTGGAATACGGTAATTAACAATTTGGCACGTTAATTATTGTGCCGGAATCGAACTGCCGGCTCTATTCCAGTTTAGATGTCCTTTGAGAACTCGAACGTCCCAAAAAACACATAGACGTCCCTTGAAACACTTAAACGTCCTTTCAAGTCCCAAAAATGCTCAAAAACATTTAGATGTCCCAAAAAATCTTTAAACGTCCCAAAAAGTAGTTAAACGTCCCTTGAAATTCCAAAATGTAGTTGTAAACATTGAGCGTCCCAAAAACGTTTAGACGTCCCAACAAAATATTTAGACGTCCCTTGAACCCTTTCAGTGACTTTTAGTGTTGAAGGGACGTCTAAATATTTTAGGGGACGTTTCGATGTTTTTTGGGACGTTTTAATGTTTTTGGGACGTTTCAATGTTTTTTGGGACGTCTAAATACTCACAACTATATTTTGGAGTTTCAAGGGACGTCTGAACATTTTAGGGGACGTTTAAACATTTTTTGGGACGTCTAAACATTTGAAAGGACGTTTAAGTGTTTTTTGTTACGTGTGAGTTTTTAAAGGACATCTAAACTGGAATAGAGCCGAACTGCCTATACAGGTCCGTTTAATACTCAAAACATCTCTGGCGTGCCTATGGCGCGTGTATCTGATCAACACTTATGACCTTAATGATGGAAGATGATTAGAGATGACTTCAATGCATTTTTTAGGCTCCGCCTCCAAAATAGAAAAGATGCTTCTGGGCTTTCAGTTTTGATTCAAAAGTTTAGGTCTCACGGCGAAACTAGAATTTTGATTCGAGGTTTACTCAATAGCAACCACGCTCCACCAGACTTTGCGGCAAGTTGGAAATGTTAAGTTTTTTTTCAAAACTCAATTTTTTTAAATATATTTTGAGCTTAAAATCACGTTACAGACTTTCAAAGTGTTTCAAAAACCTTGAGCTACCGTAACTCACTCAGTTTCGTCTCAGGACCCGTATATTCAAAATCAGCTCTTTGAGGGGCGGCACAGAAAAGTATAAAAATCAGTAGCTTTGGGTTTCGACGCCAAAACTACAACAATCATCACAGACTCCTCCCACTTTTGCAATTTGCCGCACACACTCTTTGTAACCAAAACCATGCCGGCGGTGCACTGTCCAAAAAATGTGCGGCAAATTGTAAAATTGGGACGCCTCGTTAGCTTACCTGGGTGGCAATGAACTCCGTCGGATACTTTGCTGTCGACTTGACCGTATTCGCATGGATCAGAATCTTCCGCCCATCCTCCTCCAACTCGACGGCAGTGCTCGGATTACAGTAAATCTCGGGAAATCTCTGCTTCGAGACCGGCAAATACGCCTGCGCCTTTTTCACGTCCGCAGTTGTCACCCGGCTCTGCTCCAACATTCGAGAGTGAGTAGCGAAATGAACGGCTGCGTCGCCCTTATTCTCCCACGACCAAGTTTTTAAGGCCGTCGTCATTTTGGTTTTATCGTCATATATCTGTTGGTAGACAAGGTCACTCATGCCGGATAGAGCATGATCGAAGAATGAGATATTCTTCTTGTTATTGTACACGTATTCCTGAAAGACAGGTGTTACAGTACCGTCGTGTAGTAAGATATACGATTTGGTCGTTTTCAGTTGAAAATGTCCAGGGGTTACGGTATCACTGATTGTTCCGCAAAGCAAAATTTGTAATGGATTATACAGATCAAACCTAGAATTTCATTTTTGTAGTTGACAACTTTTTTGTACGGACACTCCCTAGCAAGTTAGACAAAGTAATTTCTCGTGCAAAATAAGTGCAAAATAGTGCGATTTTTGAGCTATCCCCTTAAAATGATCATAACTCTCGTTCTACACCTGTTCTGTATGGTTAATACATAATAGATTTTGTAGGACAATCAGGTGATACCGTAACCCCTGGACATTTTCAACAGAAAAATACCAAATTGTATATCTTACTGCACGGTACTGTACTTGCTTTTGGAGACTGCTACATAATGTAAAATAATGTAAAAAAGAGTTTATCAGATTCTCATACACGCGTTGCTCACTCCCACTTCCACCAAAGCTCATTTTGAGTTAGGAAAACGATTATTGCAGCGATTTGGAGCATTAGATTCCATTCTAACCAAAATTAAGAAAAAAAAAGCCTCTTTGTTTCAAAATGTCATGTATCGGTTTTCAAATACTCTAAACCCGAAAATAGAGGCGCACCCGCTAGCAAGAATTTGAAACACCCTGGCTCAGCTGTCTTCAAAGGTATGGAAAAATTGTAACTGAAGAAATATTCTATGAATATTAATCTACATTTTGTCAGTTAATTACTTTTTGATATTTCCTCTGGGAACCGAGATACAGTACCGCTCAAAAGTATATTAAGCTTTGCTTTTTTTTGTTGAACACGCCCAACTTAGAAAGTGTGGCATAGTAAAAATAATTGTCCCACAAAATAATTATTTATAGGATCAAACGGACCAAGAGTAGAACTCCATTTTTGTAGTTGACAACTTTTTTGTACGGACACTTTCTAGAGAGTTACATATCGTCAAAGTAATTTCTCCCTCAAGTCGGCTCTTTTCAGTGCAAAATAGAGCGATTTTTGAGCTGTCTTCTTAAAATGGCCATAACTCTCTAGGGAGTGTCCGTACAAAAAAGTTGTCAACTATTAAAATGAAGCTCTATTTTTGATCTGTATGATCCATTAAAAATCTACTTGATGGGACAATAAGTATTATCATGACACACTCTCAAAGTTGGACCTTTTCAACTGAAAAAACCAAAACTTAATATACTTTTGAGCGGTACTGTATACCGCTGCGAACAGGCACCGCTTTGTGCGCCTCTATTACCGGTTTTACGGTATTTGAGAATCAACCGCGTCGCATGATTCAAATCAGTTTGCGGAAAATTTGCCCAAGAAAAAACTTCTCTCTTACCGCCAAGAGCTGTCCGCGGACACCAACGAGAAGCCACGCCGACTGAATGTACCGTTTCATACCGTTCCACCGTCTCTTACACATCTCCACAACAATATCCTGAAACTTGCGATGCGGATGCTTCTTCACTTCTTCATAAATGTACTGTAGCCCGATGAACGAGATTGTCGCTTCAGTACCGTCCGAACAGTGAACAACGATTGGTTTCTAATAAAAGAGACGTTTTGAAACCACACAGAGGACGTTTCGCAACCGCCTTACTCACCTTACTCTTCTTCACCCTAGCCATCACTGCGAAATGTGTTTTAATGTTGAAAGCAATAACCTCAGCCTCACCGTCGAGAATTTGCAAGTGCTCCAGTTTTCGGGTTGCCAACTTTTTGCTGAATTTGAGATAATTTGATATTTAATTAGCGCTAATTAAGTCTACCTATTGTCCTCAATCGCCAGATTCCTCTGCTTAACAGACCCATCGAAAATCAACGACTCAGATTCCATTTTGACCGTGAATCGACCGCAAGCAAGGGGTGTCTTAGTAGTGTCTGGATAGTAGTGACACTCCAACTTCTCCATTTGTTTATCTGTCAACAACGAGACGACGTACTCCGTGCCCTTCGTCATGACCATCAGCCAAAAGTCTTCTGTCGTATCGGCATCCTCTGTCAGGGAGAGCTTCACAACTTCTTGCATCTCTTCATCGAATATCTCACGGAGGTAGGTACGTTTTTTCATTGGAGCCTGCAAGAACACATCATCTGTGAGACGGAAGCCCTTTTGTCGAGCTTAACCATCAACAATGCGTGTGCGGCAAATTGCAAAAATGGGAGGAGCCGGCGAGTAAGTGCGACGCGATCGCAACGCCTGACTCAAGTGCCGCGCGGATTCCTTCGGCGGAGTCGCGACGCAGTGAATTTTTGGCTGTTCATAAAACGTTGACGCGCGGTGGTCTAGAACATCATAAGACAACGCGGCACGGATATGCTGAGCGAAGCGTGTGCGCCGCAAGTTGCAAAAGTGGGAGGAGCCGAGATACGCCCCGTGAGAGCTAGAGCGCTCGAATGATAAGTGCAATCATTAGGGAGTTACGGTAAGGGTTGGCAACGTGTTAGATATTTGTGCAAAACGCAACGCTATCGCTACTCCTCACTGAAGTGCCGCGCGGATACCTCGTGTTGACTAGTGAGTCGCTACGCAGCGAATTCCTGACTGACGCCCCACTAAAACTGAGTCGCTACGCAGTGGAATTCGGGGATGTTACTAAAACGGTGACGCGGTGGCATAGGATTCCTAATTCGGTCATCTTTTTTGCCTACTTAAAATACCAAGCTACGTATCGAAAGTCAAAGGCTTTCGAAATATCGAACTTGCCGCCAAGTCTGGTGCAGCGCGGTTGCTTCTGAGTAAACTCGCAGTGAACCAAAACAAATGGCCAAACTCGATTCCTAGGCCACCTTTCACTAGAAACTCTTCCAATTCTTCCTACCTGCGTCGCAATGAACACCAACTTCTTCAGAGCAGTGGTAAACTCGGTGGCATGAATACACAAGTCGTTTTCCAGGATGACGCCCGTGAAAGGATTACAAGAAATCGCGGGATCTCTGGAAATAATTAGTCAATTAAGTTTCACCCAAAAACTACTACTCACCTCCGCTTATCATAATCCACCCATTTCTCAGTACCCCATGTCAACGGCTTATCCGCGTTCTCCACCGCATTTATCACCGTCTTGTGCATTTCCAGGCCCAAGTATTGATCGTTCATATCGTTCTCCTTTAGCCAAACCCGAATCCGACTCTTGTGAATGTACTTGCGAAGGTAATAGACACTTACGCCCGCGATCGCAATAATGATGAGAAGACCACCGGAACCGTAGCCGTAGTACTCGCTGGAAAATTTCAACATTTTGAATCGTTACTCGGCTTAAGAATAGTGAAAATGATTTAAGATTGCTTGAATTTAATCTTGAATCAAAATCTATCAGAAATTGCCGAAATTGTCTGAATTTAGTGGCTTTATAACGCTGAAAATCGTTTGGGCTTGCTTTAAAACGGTTTTAAAAAAAGCTTGGAGTTTTAATCTGGCGCGCCTTAGACGCGTCGCTTGAAATATCTCAAAAATTGCCCAGATTCAATCTGAAAAGGTGTAAAACAACAAAACGCGTACAAGGCGCGCCAGATTCCGTTTTCCTTTCTAAATCAAGCTTTTCAACTTTCCAACATATAGATTTAGTTCCAAATACTCTTAGAATCTACAGAGCTGAAAACGCGCCGAAGGCGCCCCAGACGATCTCAGAGTGTCTAGAAAATCTTATTAATAGGCTCAAAACTAACTTTTTTTCTCTCTTTTTCCCCTCAATTTCTAGATATTTTTTTATATATATTTTAGTTCGTGGTAGGCGAGGCGCCTCCCTGAAAACGGCAGAACAGAGCCGATTTCCCGAACTTTGAAAAACAAAACTTACTCTGGAATAGACCAGCTGTTCTGAGATTGCTGTTGATTGTGAGGGATTGCGAGAAACTTGGATAGGAAGTCATGAAGAGCTTGGAATGCCGGTGGAGCACTCTTGTATTGAGCAGAGTGGCTTGCGAAACCAAGATCCAGATTGGCCAGCTGTTCCAGGGTCTTCTGACTCTTCTCTATAACTGGTTTGTCTTTCGAATCAGCAGTCAGTGCCAAAGTCTCCAACGCCTTCAACTTCTCCTTTGCATTCATCGATACAGTAGTCAAGAGAGCCAGATTTCCCAATGGTCTACCGTAATCACCGAGTGTCGTAGCATTTGAGACGTTGAGTTTGGAGTCAAACGACTGGATTCCAGCAAGAGTCTTCTCCAACTGATCAATATCCTTTTTGTGGTTACCCCACTGTTTCACGACCACCGATCTGTCAGCTGCGATAGAAATCTTCTGAATCTCCACTTGAACCAATGCATCGAAGGAGTTGAGCTGACCTATTTGAGATTCCAAATCTCTCAACGTGACTGCAGCATTCAGAGAATCCACTGATTGACCTATGACCACAGACTTGTTAGAGGCATCCGGCAACTTGTTAAGCTCCACGGCAGCTTCTCTGGCATTCTTCTTCATCTTCTCTTGAATCGAGGCGACTCCTGACAGACCACTGGCAGCCTCCGACACAGTTGTAGCAGCCGACTCGACTTTAGCAATCTTTTGGGGATCCAGAGCTCTCAGACTTTGAATGACCTTGATGGATTGGGAAACGATGACCGAATCACTTTTAAATTGTTGAATGCATGCGTAGACCTTTAATTCGGTGTCGATTCCGGTGAACGAGGTGATGCCGTTTTGATTTTTGACAATGTATGCAGCAGACGTTTGCATGTCCTTAACAGGTATTCCATCGAATCGTTGTTTCACTCGTTCCAGCAGCTCTTTCATATCCTTCAACGTGTCGTGCTTTTTTAGTTTCTGGAAAAAAGTAAATAGGAAGGTTTATAAACAAATTATTCAAGGCCGGGGTACATATCTTTAAAATCCAAAATTCTGGTTAACTGGGGCGCCTCGGACGCGTTTCACAATGGGAAATTGTGACGAGAGGCTGACTGGCGCGCCACGAGCCGCGTTTTTGCAATCTCACAAGTTCGAAAAGATCGTGGCGCTTCCTTCGATTCTAAGCCTTCAATCCAGAAATTTGGACTGTCTGGGGCGCCTCAGAAGCCTTTTCGCACCCATAATTCGAATCGGATCTCGGCGAGCTTGTGTGTCTTTGGAGCGTTTTTACTGTTTTTGAAAAGAAAATTTGGACTGTCTGGTGCGCCTTTTTCGCGTTTCTCTTAAATTCAAAAACTCTAAATTTTATACTTCGAACTGGCGAAGGATGTTTTGAGAGGTGCAAAACTAACTAATTGCGAATACCCCAAAAAAATTGTTTTTTCAAAAGTACGGTAGTCGCAACGAGACCCACATGAGCGGACAGCCACCGGCAAACGGATAATAAATCAGTTGAAAAACAACTCACTTCAACTACCGCTTTGATCTCCCGTTCCGCATTAGAGTCATCTCCAAAATTTTTGAATCCAAGTGACGCGATCAGTCCGTTCATCTCCTCTCTCACTTTTGTCGAGTCTAAACCAGCCAGTGCCAATTCCGTCGACTCATGAGCAGTTGCCAGTGTCTTGACATGCCCAATAAATGTTTTTATCGGTCCATATTCAGATTCTCGGATATTTTTTTCCTCGCAGCTCACCAGATTTTGGAACAAATTCGAGACTAAAGTGACAGAATCTGGTTTCAATTGAGCCAACTCTTGTTGCAAAGGGGATAAACTTGAAAGAGCGTCACGAATATCATCCGCCGAGATTGGTTTTAACTTCTCGTCCACTATACTCAATGTCTTCTGAAAGTTGAACAAAGGTTCCAAGCCATCAGTCAGGTCATTCAGATTTGATCCCTTGACATTGATCATCTTCCCAATCCATGGATCCCGAACATCTTTGACCAGTTGAGTGACATCATTTAAACCTGGAAATAGTCAACATGAAAGAGTCGATTGTTAAAAACCATTACCACTTACCATTTGGAAATCCAATCGTATGTTTTCGATTAGTTGAACCAGGAGACGCTCTAGATTCCACCAACTTGTGCATATTCAAAATTTCATTTTGAGCAGATTGAGAATATTTGACCAGTGAAAGCACTTGTTCGATATTCTTAGTCACTTGAGCATCACTCTTGAGATCCAGGGTAAAACTATTACGAAACTCGATGGCATTAATCAACCTCTTCAGTGGCTCAAGGATAGCAGGTCCCTTTTGCAGTTGAGTATAAGTGCTGATCTTCTCCATATCCTGCTTATACTTGTCAATATTGTTGAGTGTTTCGTTGAACTCTCTATTGAAAGTAACACACTTCGAATAGACACTCATGAAATTGTTTGTTTTTTTGAAAACATTCAGAGTGTCAGATATCGCAGTCAACGAAGTTCCAGTCATCTTGAGTTCATCGGAAGGTTGAGAAAAAACCGTAAAGTCGAAAGACGTGAAGTTTCCAACTTCCGAGAAATACTCAGGACTGCCAGGGAGATTCTTCACATTCTCGAGACCACCACTTTTTGAGATCAACTCATTCCATTTCAACGCCTGCCCTTCCATGTCAGCAACAGAGGAATCGAGTGTCGGATGGATCTTCTTTAGTTGAGTAGTGACAGCAACAACGGAATCCTTCTTGAAGTTGGCTATGGTCGAGACAGGGATTGATCCAAAGTTGAGGAGTTCCGCAGCTACATCATTCGACGTCATCTTTCCATTCATCAACCCATTCTGGAGAGCGATTCCATTGACAAGATGAACAACGATGGTTGTGTGTTTCAGGTAGTCGGCGAGTTTGTCGTTGGCTGGAATTGAGTAAAGGATCAAGGTTCCCAGAGCTTTCAACTTACCATTTCTGGTAGATCGAATGTGTGGAGAGTACTGAGAGAGTGGAGAGTCATTATCGGAAGGTGATGGAGGAGGATGGAAGTTGGAAGTCGGATCCAGAGAAGGGGGTGGATCAGAAGAGTAGCGAGGTGGATCTGAAAACACAAGAGTTCGGTTTGGGTATCGGATGGTTGACAGGAGCCAAGTGCTGGGGGTTGAACAAGTAGGGTAGCGGAAGGGCGGAACCGCTGACGTGTTCAAAGTAGTGACTAGAACTTATTAGCACAGCACGCTTCTTAAAACCGCGCTCCACCGAAACCAAAGAAAATAATGTGAGAAATTGAGAGACTCAGAGAAAAAGAGTCTCTAACAAGTAAGTAAGTGATTTGTAAGTGATTTTGGTCGAGCGCAGTTGTAAGAACTGTGATCAGCTAATGACAGGTGCAAAGCTGTAGCTGACGTGTCCATTACAAAGAAATTCATACCGATGTCTCTGTGGACATGTTATGAGTTAGTAAACCACAACTAGATAATCACCGTGGTCACGTAGACACCCGCTAGTCAAGACAAAATGATAAAATAGTGGTCGATAAGCTCTGCTGTAGCTTAAACAGCTTCAAGAGCGATGCGATTTTAGGCAAAAAGTATTATGGCGTCAGACAGCGGAAAGAACTGAGCCTCGTATACAAAATCTCCTTATCGTAAGTCACGCTATCGTAACCAACACTACCGTGCGCAACGTAAACAGAAGCCACGTGGCCTAGCTGCTTATGGGTACAAAGTTACAAATTGGGTACAAAAATATGTGGGTTACGGTAAATAGCTCTTACGGTTTACCGTTTCGCGCTGAAAGTGTTATTGCGTCAGACAAAACGTAACGGGCAGCGATTACCATGCAACCGTAAGCCACATACTTGTCAACCGGGCCGAAACGGGCCGGCACGTAACTCGCTTCAAAACGAAAATTATGAGCTGAAAAATATACCAAAATGTAGATCACGACGTTCTATGTCCGTGACCTACTACGGGCCGGATGTCTATTCGTTAATGTGCCGCGGGCCGGGCTAGAATGGATTGTTTGGCCATTTTCGCGTTTTTTGGCACTTTTTTCCGGCCCGCGGCATATTAACGAATAGCCATCCGGCCCGTAGTAGGTCACGGACATAGAACTCGTCGAGATCTACATTTTGGTATATTTTTCAGCTCATAATATTCATTTTGACGCGAGTTACGTGCCGGCCCGTTTCGGCCCGTTTCGGCCCGGTTGACAAGTATGGTAAGCCAAGGCTACCGTGAAACAGAAGCCACCTCGGCCAGGTAATAGTTAGTCTCGCTACCAGAAAACAATCGATAATAAGCTAGCGATGTTTTCCCTCCGTTCCAATCCTCTTACCGATTCCAGGGGATATCGAATCCTTCAAATAGTTGGCGTTGACACCGAGACGGACGTTGGATTCGTTGGCATTATTGCCTAAAACACCAATTTCATCATTCCTTCTCCAATTTATGAACTCACCACTGAGAAGACACAAAACTACTAGAGCCCTCGTGATTTTCTTCATACTGAACTTGTTTGCAAGTATCGTGAAACTCGAAAACTCGCTGTTCTTTAGTATTGATTAAAATCAATCAATAACTATTTTTACCTTTTTGTGGAAATGTGTTGGAAAAAAATGTTGGCCAGTAGGGCGAGGTCAGTGATAGGTTTTGAGAATTGTTTTTCACGTTTGGTTCTATTTTTTTTAAAGAACGTCAAAAATGAATAAAATTCGATATTTTATTTCGATAATAGCCACATGAGCTTCTCTAGCAGTTTCCACCTCCTTTTCAGACTATCCACCTTCCGGTTTACGTACTTTCTTGCCTCTTTTCAACCGGACTCTAATACTTTCCAGTCCGTAGATTCCGAATCTGAAAAAAAAATCTGCTAAATCCACCTATGAGCCGAGTTATTACCCTTCAAACTTTTCCTATGTTTAAGCTCATTTTCCTATGTTTTAAGCTAGTTTTGTTTCTGTCTTTGACTTTTCCGTTATTATACTATCAGCAGCCCGCTTCCTCTTACAAACGCGCCCCACCGCAAACGAGAGAGTATCGGGCAAGAGAGACGCAGAGTTTTTTTCTAGCGCCGACACAGATTTTCACAGTTTTTGATGTATTCTCGCGTTTTTTTCATTACAATTTTGAAATAATTCTTTTAAAACATGTGAGAATAGTTCAAAAACTGTGAAAATTTGTGTCTTCGCGAGAAAAAACTCTGCGTCTCTCGCCAATACTCTCTCGTTTGCGATGGGGCGCAGTTGTAATAAAAATGCTAGGCTAATATAGTATTCGTTCGAACTTGTTGAAGTCTGACTTTGTGTTGAAATCTGATTTTTCAAATTTATTATGTCAGTAGGCTTGTAAAATGTGAGCCTATAACTGTCGCCTACAATGACTACTTTTTTGTACGGGCACTCCTATGGCTCAAATCCCTAAAACCCTAAAACTGTAATGAAATTTCATTAGTGGCTAACACCGAGTATCCGCAAACTATATTTCTCAGTTTTAAATTGAGAAGTTGATAGAGTGAGATGAACTAACAAAATCTGACACAATCATGGAAGCTCAAATCTCTCCTACACCAGAGTTGCATGGAATTCCGACTTCCGACTCCCGACTTCCGGGCATTTTTATCATTCCGACCTCCGACTTCCGGATAAGGAATTTTACTTCCGACTTCCGACATCCCATAACTGTGGAATTTCCGAAAAGTATATTTCGCAGAAATACTTGAAAAAATGGTCTAAAAGGAGAGAAAATTGGCTTTTCTTCATCCAAAGCTTAATTTTCCACTGATTTCCGCCAATTTTATGATCTTTTCTCTTGAAGTTTTTGAATATTTGCGAAAAAATCTAATTCCGACTTCCGACTTCCGACTTCCGGGCGTTTTTTCACTTCCGACTTCCGGATAAGAAAATTCACTTCCGACTTCCGACTTCCGGATAAGAAATTTTCACTTCCATGCAACTCTGTCCTACACTGACAATTTTGGTCGGTGTAACTTTTTTCAGTATAACTTTGACCTCAAATCGTCCCATTTCTGTGCAAAATAGTGCGAGTGTCTTAAAATGACCATAACTCTCTAAGGAGTGCTCGTACAAAAAAATGGTCAACTACAAAAATGAAGGTCTACCTTTGATCTATATGATTCATTTGAAATTTTCTGTGGCATCGAAACGCTTGGACATTTTTTCAACTAAAAACTGACAAAGTTACTAATAAATACTACAGGTTCAAGACGAATTTGTCGTACTTATTAGCTTAAATCACAAATAAATGACAAATATTAAGATAAAACACACCACACTCATGCCAAAACCACTTTTGCCACAAATTATAACCTGCACACTCAAAAACACTGATTTTGCGAACTAATCCCTTTCTTCCAGCGGTAAATGGAAGAAAATAAACTCAATAATACTAAAAAAGGTAAGTTAAAACAAAACGGAATAACGACGTCGCCAGAACCCAAACGGAAGAGAGAAATCCCTCTCGATCATGGCTAACCATACTTGTCAACGGGCTGAAACGGGCCGACACAGGCCGGCTTGTAACTCGCGTCAAACTGAGTTTTATGAGCTGAAAAATATACGAAAATGTAGATCTCGACGAGTTCTATGCCCGTGACCTACTACGGGCCGGATGGCTATTCGTTAATGTGCCGCGGGCCGGGCTAGAATGGCTTTTTTGGCCATTTGCGCGTTTTTTGGCACTTTTTCCCGGCCCGCGGCACATTAACGAATATCCATCCGGCCCGTAGTAGATCACGGGCAGAGAACTCTACATTTTGGTATATTTTTCAGCTCATAATATTCATTTTGAAGCGAGTTACGAGCCGGCCCGTGTCGGCCCGTTTCGGCCCGTTGACAAGTATGTGGCTAACCCAATCTTCACCAAAGCGCAAAGGCACCAGGTGCGCCAATCTTCTCATGTGTAGATGTGTTTGGAGTGTTAGGTGACACAGTGACAGAATATCCCGGGTTTCTAATTTTTGAAAATGAAAAAATCCCGTTTTCCCAACTCAAAATATTTATTTTTCACAAACACACAAGTAATGTCAAATGACTCAAGTAGTTTAATCCTCCGCCACCTCTGGTATATCAATAGCCACTTGTCCGTGTCTCGGCCCTCCTGGAACATCTCTAGCAGCATCCACCCCTTCTTGGACTGCAGATTCTTCCGATGAGTCCGAAATCGGAATGACTATGCAAGGCGGTCTCGACGGCTCCGTAGAAGACTCTCCAGATTCTTCAGACTCTTCAGCAGCCGGTTGACGTTGTTCTCCCCTCGCTTCCGGTGCAGACTCTTCGAGAACCTCTACATCAGTGTCCACCTCTTCTTCAGACTCGAATTCAGACACCCCTCCAGCAGCCGATTTGCGATCTCCTTCCTTCTCCTTAGCCGCTGCTTTTTTCGCTTTCTTTTTCTCCTTCTTTACTTTTTCATCTTTTTTTATTTTCTTTTTCTTCCCAGCCAATTCCTCCACTATCGGTAGTACATTAACGAATTGATCTGTGTATCTATCCATTTTTAAGTCGAATTTCTGAAAACAAAAAGATACTTTAAAAATCTTCTAAAAAAAGAAGAGCTCACCTTGATGAAACGAAGAACGACACCCAAATAGAGCCAATACGATTGTGGCACTTTCTGGATTCCGTGCCAACGCTGGTTGCGCATGAATCCCATCACTTCATGAATCGTAGTGTCCGGATGCATGAGAATCTCCTCGTACACGTATTGGAGTCCAATGAACGCGACTGTTCGTCCGACGCCAGCAGAGCAGTGAACAATGACGGGGTGCTGAATAAATATATAGTTTGAAGCGAATTAGTTTAGGGTGCAAAGCTCAATGATGCGCTGCGGCTGCGTTGCGGGAAAATTTTAAAAACTAAAAAATTGCTCTGGAAATGTATAACACACTAAAAGGAGATCCGTGCAATAAATGTCAATCACAAAAATGGAGTCATGTTTCTAATCTAAATTAACTTCTAACCTGATTGAAAGTGAGCTCATGCGACAACCATTTGCAATTTTACAGAATAAGGGAATATTTTAAGTCAAGGTCTCAATACCATCAAAATGAAACTGTAGAGATGGGCAAATCATTCTCAAAAACCTATAAATCCAAGACATCTGACACACTGAATTTTGACGGCAAAGATCAGAATTTAGGCTCAAGGCATTTCGGTGGAGCGCAGTTGTAAGAACTAGTATTTTTGATGAAATTGTCAGGAAAATGTCATAAGGTTTTTGGAAGAAATTGTGCAAATTTTTTTAATCCAGCTTATAGTCATTTCAAGTTATGGATTTTCGAAAATTTTCAAATATCCAACTTCACAAAAACTACCGTATCTCTCCGAATTCCTTGGCAAGACCAATAAAAACTATATTCAATGAATGAGCAAGTCAAGAGCTTTCACATGAGTATAATCATGACCAGGTTTGAAAATTCAGAAAATTTCAGAATTTTGGGCCCCAAGAGTTAAAAGTTTTTTTGAAAACTTTAATGTATGGCATGATATCACTCATTCGACGCGTTTTGTCATGCTGATTTTGAAAATCAATGTTGTACAGGTCTTGACACGAAATTCCGGGGGGTTACGGTAGTTTTAGTAAAAATGAAATAAACTGTAAACCCCCTTAACCACTCTTTCTCACCTCACTCTTATTGACCATCTCCATCACTTTAATTGGAGCCTCATGACCTCCGTCCGGAATATCTTGGTCTTTCCAACTATGGAAGTGATACTGAGTGACCGTTTTCGAGTCGAACTTGTTGTACTCGTCGGTCACTTCCAACACTCTCTCTATCACCTCCTCACTCTTTCCCTCAAAAGGTTTTGACGAAATGGTTTTGATCATAAATCTTCCACAACTGATACTTTCATCTTTTTCCAATAGAAAGTACCATGCACACTTGTGACCCATTTCGCCCATATTCACAAGGTTTACAAGGTATTCCGCCTTTTTGAGAAGCACCATCATCCAGAAGTCTTCACATGTGTAGTCAATTTTAGCAGATTTTTCCGTTGGGCCCTAAAAATATATCAGATTACAACTGAAGACAACTTGTGTAGCTACCTGTGTGGCAATAAACTCCGTCGCGTACTTGGCTCTCGACTTGACCGTATTCGCATGGATCGGAATGATTATCCCTTCACATTCCAACTTGACCGCAGTCTTCGGATTACAGTAAATGTCCTTATATCGATGTTTACTCGGTGGCAGATGCTTCAGGGCGTCAACCACATCCGGCTTCGCCACCGCTCTCATCAGGTCCATGATTTTTGCGTGAAGATTGTATTGATCTTTTCCGTTCACCGAATAGTTCTTGTTTATCCATGCGTCAATGTTGGCTTCCAACGCCTTGTGTAGAAGGGTGGCGTCTTCGCGAACTTTGGTTTGCATCGCCTTCAGCACTGGCAGGTCTTCGATGTAGTCGTCGTTGTTCATTTTGTTTTCCTTAATACGAGAAGATTAATTAATAAAAAGTTAAAAAAGAATCATTTGATTTTTCAAAATGTTTGGAATGGACTATGCTGGGGCATCTCTGGCGCGCTTTCTGACTTCAAAAAGACTTTGACACATTTTGGGAATAGACGAGTCGGGGGCACCTCCGCCGCCTTTTTGGCTCCGAAGGTTGATTAAAAACGTTTCAAACAGAGAATAAGGTCTTGGTGGTTGGGGCGGCTTGGGCGCGTTTCAGGGTCTCAAATGTTGTTAAAAACATACAACGAACGTTAGAAAAACGATAGTTTTCAAAGCAAATTGTCATTTTTAGATGACAGCTTTCGCCTTATTTTGTTGCGACCAATTTCTAGACGGGAGGCTTACCATAATCAGCTGTTTTCGGACCCCAGAGACAAGCCACGCCGACAAAACATTTCGTTGCACACCGTGCCACCGTCTCTTGCACATCTCCACCACAATATCCTGAAACTTCCGATGCGGATGCTTCTTGACGGCTTCGTAAATGTGTTGGAGACCAATGAACGACAGTGTACGCTCCGTTCCATCCGAACAGTGCACAACGACTGGTTTCTGGAAAGAAGAGTCATTTTAAAACCACTGGGGACGTTTCGCAACCGTACCTTACTACCCTTCACCCTAGCCATCACTGCGAGAGCTGTTTCGTGTGATTCAGGAATCTGCTCAGCGTCCCAGTTGAGAAACTGAAGATGTTCCAGTTTTCGAGCTTCCAACTTATTCCTGAAATTCGTACATAATTAGAAGCCTAATTAGCCCTTTGGTCTCCTCACTGAGTATCCTCAATCGCCAGATTCCTCTGCTTCACCGTCTTATTCAAAATCAACGACTCCGATTCCATCTTGACCGTGAATCGACCGCAGGCCAGTGGTGTCTTCGTAGTGTCTGGATAGTAGTGACAGGCCAACGCCTTCATTTCTTTATCTGTCAACAACGAGACGGCGTACTCCGTGCCCTTCGTCATGACCATCAGCCAAAAGTCTTCTCTCGTGTCGGACTCCACTCGTGTCTCCAGTTTAGCCACCTCGTGTAACGCCTTGTCGTAAATCTCACGGAGGTAGGTACGTGATATCATTGGAGCCTGGAAACAGAGACGTTTTGATGATTATACGGCAACGTTTCGCAACTAGGACATGCAGTTTTTGGTTAAAAATGGCCAACTTTGTGAGTGTGACATGGTCTCCCTTGTAGTTTCACAGCTTTGATTGTTTATGTAGTGTATAGATCACATCTAGATCTTCATTTTTTAGTTGACAAAGTTTTGATAGCTCCGCCCACTTTTGAGATATGCGCCTTTAAAGATTGAGGGTCGTGAAGAGGAGGGCGTCTAGCTACTCTGCGTGTCCTCCTCACTTCCCGCTTGCGCCTTGGAAATATGTTATTTTAAAAGGCGCATATCTTAAAAGCGTGGATAGCTATCAAAAAGTTGTCAACTACAAAAATAAAGATCTAGTTTGGTTCTATACATTGATTTTTAAAAAGTATTGAAAACTGTAGTTTAAACACCCTTACGTAGTCTCAAACTTTGACTTCTTTTTCATACTTTTCTAAAAATTGACAAACTTTGAAAGCTTGCAACTCATTTCTTTGCAATAGCATAAGTGTAAATCTAAATTGATTGTATAGATCAAGTCTAGATCTACATTTTTTTAGTTGATACTTTTTAGATAGCTACGCCCCCTTTTTAGATATGCGCCTTTAACGTGAAGCAGGGAGGCGCTCTCTTCTTTTCGCACACTCTCTTGCCTCTAATCTTTAAAGGCGCATATCTCGAAAGTGGGCGGAGCAATCAAAAAGTTGTCAACTACAAAAATGAAGATCTAGACTTGATCTATACATTCCATAAACAATCAAAGCTGTGAGACAATCAGTGAGAGCACGTCATACCCACAAAGTTGACTATTTTCAACTAAAAACTACAAGTGTCGCTTGAAGATTACGATTTGGGTGGTCAAAACGTTTTGATTGCAAAATGTCTTACCTGAGTTCCAACAAACTGGACTACTTCTTGATCATTAGAACCGAATTGACTCGCATGTATGTAACGGCCCTTGTCGAGTACGTGCATAGTCTTCGGATTACACAAAATATCGGGATTCCTGGAATATTTTCGTTTAAAATTTAAAGTTTTCAAAGATTCCAACTCACCGATGCTTATTGTTCGGAAGCAATTGATTCGCTTCATAACCCTCATAAGTCGGTATGACCCCAATGTTGACCGCACTGATTACTGTATTGTGCATTTGGAATGCGTGTGTCGTGCCCCGCAGCTTGTGCTCATCGACCCAACTCATAATCGTCTTCTTCCAATCATTTGCTTGCTCTTTTTCCCGTTTATGTTTAAGAAAAAAGAAGACACCTGCTGCCACGATGGCAATGAGTGTTACGACACCTGCACCGCCACCAATGAAATACCAGCTGAAAATAATTCTATCAGACTCGAAATTCTAATAGACTTACTTACATAGGAGTAGAACCACTCTCCTCCTTATTAGACGATTGCTGCTGCTGCTGATTTGTATTGTGAGGGACTGCGAGAAACTTGGATAGGAAGTCATGAAGAGCTTGGAATGCCGGTGGAGCACTTTTGTATTGAGCAGAGTGGCTTGCGAAACCAAGATCCAGATTGGCCAACTGTTCCAGGGTCTTCCGGCAATCCTCCATAACTGGTTTGTCTTTCGGATCAGCAGTCAGTATCAAAGTCTGTAACGCTTTCAACTTCTCCTTTGCATTCATCGATACAGTAGTCAAGAGAGCCAGATTTGCCAATGATCTACCGTAATCACCGAGTGTCGTGGCATTTGAGACGTTCAGTTTGGAGTCAAACGACTGGATGCCAGCAAGAGTCTTCTCCAACTGATCCATATCCTTCTTGTGGTTACCCCACTGCTTCATTATCACTGATCTGTCAGCTGGGATAGACACCTTCTGAATCTCCACTTGAACCAATGCATCGATGGACTTGAGTTGACTGAGTTGAGATTCCAAATCACTCAATTTGGCTGCACTTTGAAGAGACAAGACAGATCGACCAATCACTACAGCCTTGTTAGAGGCATCCGGCAACTTATTGAGCTCCATGGCGGCTTCTTTGGCATCCTTCTTCATCTTCTCTTGAATCGAGGCGACTCCTGACAGACCACTGGCGGCTTCGGCAACTGAGGTTACAGCTGACTCCACCTTTGCAACCTTTTGCAGATTCACAGTTCTCAGACTACGAAGTGCTTTGATCCCCTGTGAAGCTTTCGTTGAATCCACTGCTAACTTGCTGAGGCAACCGTAAAACGCCACTTCGCTATCAATTTGCTTGAATTTGATGTTGTCCTTATTGTTGAAGATGTATTCGGCGATGTCCTTCAAACCTGTCACAGGGATCCCGGAGAATGTCTGCTTGACTCGATTCATTACTCCTTTCATATCCACCAGTGTGTTGTGCTTTTCTAATTTCTGAAAGTACACCATAAACAACGTATTTCGATTTTTTTCAGACTCACTTTAACAGCTTCCTTGACCTCTGCTTCTGGACTACTGTTCTTGCCAAGATCTTTGAAACCAAGTGACGCAATCAATTGGTCCATCTCTGTTCTCACTGCTGCCAAATCGAAATCAGCCAGTGTCAACTTTGCAGAGTCATACACACTTCCCAGGAATTTAATATTTTCAGTGAGGGTCTTGCTATTTTGATAAAAGTTTGTACCAATCGGCAGCACAGTACATCCTTTGAGGTTGTCAAACAGTGTTGAGACAGACTTGGCTGATTCCGGTGTCAAACTGGATAGCTCTTTTTGAATTTGTGCAAAATTTGAGAGAGCATCACGAACATCATCCGTCGAGATTGGCTTCAATTTCTCATCCACTATACTCAATGTCTTCTGGAAATTGAACAGAGGTTCCAAGCCAGCAGCCAGATCATTCTGATTTGATCCCTGGACATTGACCATCTTCGCAATCCATGGATCAGCAACATCCTTTGCCAGTTGGTTGGCCTCATTTACACCTAGAAAAGAGAAAATTATTTTCAAAAGTTATATCATCTAATTCATACCTCCTGGGAATCCGATGGTATTCTTTCGATTAGTCAATCCAGGAGACGATCTCGATTCCGCCAACTTGTGCATATTCGAAAACTCTTTATCAGCAGCTCGAGATTTTGTAGCAAGTGAAAGGACGTCTTTGACACTCTTCGATATAGTCTGTTTGCTCTCGTCCGTCATTATCAAAGAAAATGTCAAGCGGAGGTCAGTCAAACCAATTAGTCGTTCAAGTGGCTCGGAAATTGTGGGCCCCTTTTGCAGTAGTGGATACTTAGTGAAATCCTCTATATCTTTCTTGAATTTCTCAATAGCCAATAATAAATCATTGAAGTTAGAGGCGAAAGTCGCGAAAGCATTATAAGTTTGAACATACAATCCGCTCTCGATCCACGATTTCAGTTTGCTCACAACAATAGCATTAAGTTTCGTTTCGGCTTCCGGGATCAAGAGAGTAGGTGCTGCCAAAGTCCCGGAATCGAAATCGTTCTTGAACTTTTCTACTTCAGCAAAATAGTTATCAATTTCAGGGAGAGTCTCCGCATTTTCGAGGCCACCACTTTTTGAGATTATATAATCCCACTTCAACGCCAGATCTTCCAAGTCAGTAACAGAGGAATCGATGGTGGGTTGGGGTTTCTTCAGTTGACCAGTAACAGCAACAATACTATCCTTTTTGAAGTTAGCAATAGTCGAGATAGGTATCGATCCAAAGTTCAGAAGTTCCGCTGCGACATCACTTGGTGTCATCTTTCCATTCATCAGCCCATTCTGGAGAGCGATTCCATTGGCAAGATGAGCAACGATGGTGGTGTGTTTCAGGTAGTCGGCGAGATTGTCGTTGGCTGGAATTGAATTAAGGATTATGGACCCCGAAGCTTTCAACTTACCATTTCTGGCAGATCGTATGTGTTGGAAGTGCTGGGAGAATGGAGAGTCAAGATCGGAGTTGACGAAAGCAGAAGATTCAATTGAGTTAGAGTCAGAATGGGAGTAATCGTGTTGAGCAGGAGCAAGGGGAGACGTGAAGTCTGAAAAAATGGGATGAGTGATATGAAAACTTTGAGCTAATCGTTACTATTTGAAGCCTTGGGATATGGAAGAGAATGGGAGTTAGAAGTCGGAGATGGAGGTAGATCAGAATAGTCACTCTGACTAGAAGTGTAGCTGGATGGATCTGAAAACAGGAGAAGTTGGTTGGAATGTCAGTCAGATTTTGGGTCATTGGGTCCCCGGAGGGCAGCTAGAAGGACCGCACAGTGCAAAAGTTTCTAGCTAATCAAATTTCAAGTTTTGATACATCCTGGCGTTTTTGTACAGAATTTGCGCCGAACCATGAATTCCACCTTAATCAGGGTTCAGAGGATTTCCGCCTTCCGCCTTCCGCCATTTCAAAAACAACATTCCGCTCAACTCTGACCCAGATGGAGCCCAAGCTTCTGGCTTGTTAGAATTCATGACTCGGCGACGCGTTACCGTAACCCACGCTACTGTGACCGAAAACACAGTACCGTAGGGGTAAGACTACCAAAGGACAAGGTATTAGCAAGACATGCTTCTTACAACCGCGCTCTATCGAAACCGAAGAAAATTAGGTGCGAAATTGAGAGACTTATACAAAAAAAGACATTTTTCAAGGGATTTTCGGTGGAGCTCAGTTGTAAGAACTGTGCCACGCTATTAACTGTCACTTTCAGGTCCCCTGTCACCCTATGGCTCTTACCGATTCCAGGGGATATCGAATCCTTGTAATACTTTTGGTCGTTGAGACCGAGGCGGTCATTGGCAAGAGAGCCTGAAACCAATAACATCATTACCTTCATTCATTCTCCCTTTATGAACTCACCTTGTATGAGACACAGAACTACTAGAGCTATGGTCGTTTTCATCTTCTCACGGCTTTTATTTGTTTTTATGATTTGCTTTAGACAAAGCATAATCATACGACGACAGAATATCTGTAATAGGGGTACTTGAGGAATTCCCTAGCTTTTATGTGGAGGAAATCAGGGTTAGTGGGGCGTGGGGTCAGTGGAATCTTTTTTACTTTTCTTTTTAAACTGATTCACGTGGAAATTGGAGGTTTTTGGGGGAATTTTTTAAAGAAAAATAAGATATTTGTATTGTTTTAGGGGCGGAGCTTCGTTGCAACTCTTTTCCGAGACTGTGAGACCATAAAATTCCAATATTTAACCAGTTTTTTGATTTTCCGCCAGAAAAGTATATTATGGATTACTGTAGATTTTGAAGTTGTGCATTATTGCGTCGCGGTGTTTGCAGATGACGGAATTTTGAAAATTATCATTTTAGTCGATTTTTCATGGTTTTTGGTCAAAAAACTTCGATAAAACCTGTTTTTCGGGTTAAAAATCAATTTTAAACTCATTTTTCGCACTTCTAAACCGTCAAAACCACTATTTAACCCACTTTTTGCTTCCAGAATGTCATCGGAACGCACATGGCACTATTTCCCACCACAGACACCGCCATTGATCGAAGCTGTGGATGGATTTGAAGAGAATTTGCTTGAATTCTTTGCAGGAAGTAAAAATCGATACTTTAGAGCAAAAATTAAGCGAAATTTTTAATTTTAGGGACATTAATCAGTCAGCGGGCACCGGATGACGAGCAACGAGCGACGCATGATGAGAAATATGCGAAGGAAGTGGAATATGATGCAAAAGACACTGCGAAGGGAAAACCAGTCTATAAAAAATATCGACAAGACCGGATTAATTGCAGAACTCGTGAGAAATCTGAAAATTTTTCAAAAAATTGAGATTTTTTGACTGAAAAACCCTGAAAATCTGGAATGTTCTAACCATTTTATTTGAAAAATTGGATTAAATGCCGATCGAGTGAGAAAATACGGAAAATTTAATGAAATTTGCTGAAAATCGTGATAAAACTTCCGAAAATTTTGGAAAAATTGAGATTTTTTGACTGGAAATCATTGAAATCTGCTGAAAATGTGATTTTCTGGTTGAAACATGCATAAAAATTGTGATTTTCCACAAAATTCATCAAGAAATTCCAAATTTCAATAAAAAATCTGGAATTCGCTATAAATTGCGATTTTGACGCCTTTATTGTGAAAATTGGTTGGGAAGCTCTTGAAATTGTGCTGAAAACGTAAAACAACATGATTTTGACCTATTTTTGCATAAAAATTCAGTAAATTTTCTCCCCAAGGAAGTATTTCGAACCAGAACAGCAATTTCAGCTGAAAAACCTGAAAATATCCGTTGTTTTCAGTCAAAATTATCTAAAAATCTGGAATTGTCTATCCAATTTATTTGAAAACCCGGATTAAATGCCGATCGAGTGAGGAAATACGGAAAATTTTGGAAAATTTTAGATTTTTTGACTGGAAATCATTGAAATCTGCTGAAAATTGTGATTTTCATGATTTTCTTGCCAAAATCTATTCAAATATTATGTTTTTTCACCGAAAATCGTTAAAAAGTAGCAAATTTCAGTGAAAAATCTGAAATTTTCTGAAAATTCCGATTTTGACTCATTTCGTACCGAAAATTGTCTCAAAACTCTTTTGAAAAGTTCTGAAAATGTATTTTAACATGATTTTTTGCATAAAAAATTTTCCAGAATGCGACGCTCAATACATCAATAATCTGCACACGTACTATGGGAATGGCAGTAAATTGAAACCGACACCCAAGCATTATGCTGTCGATTTAGTGGTGAATATTTGAATGAAAATTCTGGTTTTTCTATGCTAAAATTTGAATTTTCA
Source organism: Caenorhabditis remanei (assembly GCF_010183535.1). Lineage (NCBI taxonomy): Eukaryota > Metazoa > Nematoda > Chromadorea > Rhabditida > Rhabditidae > Caenorhabditis > Caenorhabditis remanei. The sequence continues at coordinate 1,917,553 of NC_071328.1, read as the reverse complement.
GTGCGGAAACAGTGTCGACACCGATGCCACAGCGAAATTGAAGAATTTAGAGGTAAAAATGGATGAAAATAGTCAGAAATCACTGAAAATCGGCTGAAAATTGATCGGAAACCGCCAAAAATCACTGAATATGGTCAAAAATCTTCAAAAAACAGAGAAAATTTGCTTAAAAGTGGCTAAAAGTAACTCTAAATCTCAATTTTACTGTAAAATTACCGGAATTTTCAGGAATTTCGTCAAATCACTCAAATCTTGTTCAAAAAATTAATTTAAATCAGTCTAAACTTCAGGAAAATGACCGAAAATAACTCAAAATCAGTAAAAATTGCAAAAAATTGGTGAAAAAAACCGTAAAAACACCAAAAAACACTCCAAATTCGTAAATTTCACTCAAATTTCGGTGATTTCAGAAAATATTATAGTACGTATTGATCAATTTCAGTTAATTTCAGCTCATTTCAGACCAACTTTACTTTTGGCTCATTTTCAAGTCGATTTTCACCAATTTCCACCGATTTTTCGACCAAAACCACTCGAAATTCCTCATTTCAGGTGCTTCGAAACTCGAAATCAGTGTCAGATTGGGTGAAGGATCACCGGAAAACGGGCGATATGTATACAATGAGACGTCGATGTTTCTCGTGTCCCGATCTGGAATTTTATATCGAACCGCCCACAAATATCACAAATCCAAGTAACAGATGGCATAAAGATCCGGTAAGAAAGAGAAGATTTGATTTCAATTGAATTTTTATAAGGATTGAGAAAAAAGATGTCTATTAGCACGGCACCCTTCTTACAACAGCGCTCTACCGAAACCGCGAGAAAATAGTGTGCGAAATTGAGAGACTCAGAGAAAACGAGACATTTTTAAGGAGGTTCCAGTGGGGCGCAGTTTTAAGAACCGTGATGAGAGTTTGTACTGACTGAAGTTCTTTTCGAGAAAAAATCCGACTTCCACGGCTGCCGACCTATTAGCAGCCCACGCGTTTTTACAACTGCGCCCCACCGCAAACGAGAGAGTATCAGCAAGAGAGACGCAGAGTTTTTTCTGGCGCGAAACAGATTTTCACTATTTTTGATCTATTTTTGCATAATATTCTTTCGGAAATTGGCTTTTAATTGAAACTTGTGAAAATAGATCAAAAATGGTGAAAATCTGTGTCAGCGCGAGAAAAAAACTCTGCGTCTCTCTTGTCGATACTCTCTCGTTTGCGGTGGGGCGCAGTTGTAACGAATTTGCTCTGCTAATATTTCTTTGTTGCTTTTCAATATAATTTTACTTGTCGTGAATTTGGGGATTTTGAACTGAAATCCTGAAAAATTGAAAATTGTGTTTTTAACATATTAGCTCGGCACAGTTCTTACAACTGCGCTCCATCGAAACGCCCTGAAAAAATGCATAGTTTTCAAGGCCCGGCCAAATTGGCGCGAAAAATTTTTCAAATTTTTTGAAATTTTTTTTGAATTTTTTCGCAAAAAAGTCAAATATTCGACTACCATTCAGAATTAGAAGAAATTCTGAAAAATAGTCGAAAATTGTCACATTTCCGATGAAAAATTGAAAAAATTCGAAAAAATTGGAAAAAAAGGGTCATTTTTTGAAGCCGGGCCTTCGGGCCGGGCCGGGCCTTGACAACTATGAAAAATGTCTCTTTTTCTCTGCGTCTCTCAATTTCGCACACTATTTTCTCGCGGTTTCGGTAGAGCGCGGTTGTAAGAAGCGTGTCGTGCTAGTAAAAAATGCTAATAATATTGATTTTTCAGTATTTTCTGTTAAAAATTCCCTAATTTTCATTGCAGTTCGCTGGTATCTACAACCTGGACACCGACTACAAACTGCCTCTGACGGATTCTCATTATCTGCGTAAAGACGTGTCAAACACGGCGAATTATCTGATTTCTCGAGTGAACGCCTTCAATCACAACGCTGGATTCTTGGAGATTCAGAGGGTTTTATTCAGTACGGAGAAGATGTGCGCTTACGTGATTCCCGCTAGATTTGATCTACAATTATATTTGAGAGAATTCTCAGAATACTTTATGAAATGGTTCAATCGATTGAGTCCCGCGATGCAGAACACGTTTGGAACGGATCTTGAGGAGAAGAAGAAATTCCCGAATTCCAGGTGCTTTTTGACTGAAAATCCCATATTTTCAGAGTAATTTCCCAGATTTTTTGACTGAAAATCTCATATTTTCAGCCATTTCTAGATTTTCAGAGTGGTTTTGAGTGGTTCTTCTGTTTTCTACAGATGTTTAAACTGAAATTCTCTTTTTCAGCCATTTTTAGAGGTTTTTGGCTGAAAATGCCATATTTTCAGACATTTCTAGAGTTTTTTTGCCCATTTTCGAACAGAAATCGGGACTTTCGATCATATTCGCCCATTTTTTGAAGCTCTTAAGCATTTATCATCGATTTTGAGAAATTTTCCAGTTTTTTGAGCGATTCGGAGCACTAATCAATGGGATTTTGTCTAAAAATTCGAGTTTTTAGCGAAATTTTCAGCAAAAAAAGTTCTCAGATTTTTGTCTGAAAATCCGACATTTTCAGCCATTTCTAGATTTTCAGAGTGGTTTTTTCTAGTTTTTTCAGATTTTTTGACTGAAAATCTCACATTTTCAGTGATATTTTGAATTTTTCGTGTAGAATTTCAGTGTTTTCTTTAATTGAACAATTTAAAAAATTAATGTTTAAAAATTTTGATTTTTGTCTGAAAATCTGAAAATCCCATCTTTTCAGCAATTTCTGAAGTTTTCTGCTTTTCCAGGTGCTTTTTGGCCGAAAATCCCATGGCCTAGAAACCCAAAATTGGAAAAACTAGTCCCTGGTTCTGAAAATTAGTTTTTTTTGGAAATTTAATGTCTTAAAACAGCTAAAAATAGCTAAAAACCGTAGAAATCCGAAAATTGCTTTGGTGGCCTAAAAACACAATTTTTGGAAAACTAGTCCCCGTCCTCAAAATGTGGGCTTTCAGCCATTTCTAGAACTTTTTGTCCATTCAGAGTGATTTTTTTCAGTTTTCTACAGATTTTTCGACTGAAAATCTCACATTTTCAGTGATTTTATGAGTTTTTCGTGTAAAATTTAAGTTTTTCTTTCAAATTCAAGAATTTTCATCATTTTCACCCCTTTTAAACATTTTTTGTCGATTTTTAATGTTTTCAGAACAATTTGAGCAATCGCGCCCCACTGGACGCCAAAAGTTTGGCGCGAAATTTCAAAAGTCGCAGAATTGGCTCAATTGCTAAAAGCTACGTATCGAACGTCGATGATGACGCAGCGAAATTTTGAAAATTTAAATTCACGGCGTCTACCGCGCCCCACTAGACTAGGTGGCATCTGCGCTCCAGTAAAATGTTCGTAAAATTAGCGCGAAATTCAAAAATTTATCCAACAAAAAAAATTGTGCTGAAAATTTGTATTTTTCCTTTTTTAATGAAAATATTTTTTGTTCATTTGAAAATATCACGCTTCTTACAACCGCGGTCCACCGAAATCCCCTTGAAAAATGTCTCTTTTTCTCTGCGTCTCTCAATTTCGCACACTATTTTCTCGAGGTTACGGTAGAGCGCGGTTGTAAGAAGCGTGTCGTGCTAATAGCAAGAAAAATGGAAAATTTTCAAATTCGCTCTATTAAAACCGTATTTTAGTGAAAAATTGCCTATTTTCACTCAAAAAATGCTTTGAAGTGAGGAAAAACACTGAAAATTCAACGATTTTCAGTGATTTTAAACATTTTTTCAATAAAAATATTAAATTTTTCCAAAATCCAATAATTCCATCATTCCAGACAACCAACCAGACCATACTGGTGGAAAGTGAATGTAATCCTGCTCGGCACAGCTCGACGCAGTTCGTTACAACTGCGCTCCACCGAAATCCGCTAGAAAAATGTCTCTTTTTCTCTGCGTCTCTCAATTTCGCACACTATTTTCTGCGATTTCGGTAGAGCGCGGTTGTAAGAAGCGTGCACGATAATTCAATCGTAACCTATGCAAACGCGCTTTGTTGAGACTACATTTTGGTAATATTATTTGACGCCTAAATTGCAATTTTTTTATATTTTTTGTTTTTTCAAAAAAATAGCCTTTCTCGATTATATTTCTCCTTAAAACCATTTCTTGACAAAGTTTTTCAGTTTAAACAAAAAAATTTAGGTAAGCGATTTTTCTCAAAAGAGCGCGTTTGCATAGGTTCACTTTGAATTACCGTGAGCGTGTGTCGTGCTAATAGCAAGAAAAATGGAAAATTTTCAAATTCGCTCTATTAAAATCGAATTTTAGTGAAAAATTGCCTATTTTCACTCAAAAAATGCTTTAAAATGATTAAAAACACTGAAAATTAAACGATTTTCAGTGATTTTAAACATTTTTTTCAATAAAAATATTAAATTTTTCCAAAATCCATTAATTCCATCATTCCAGACAACCAACCAGATCATACTGGTGGAAAGTGAATGTAATCCTGCTCGTCACAGCTCGGCACAGTTACTACAACTGCGCTCCACCGAAATCCGCTAGAAAAATGTCTCTTTTTCTCTGCGTCTCTCAATTTCGCACACTATTTTCTGCGATTTCGGTAGAGCGCGGTTGTAAGAAGCGTGTCGTGCTAATAGCAAGAAAAATGGAAAATTTTCAATTTCGCTCTATTAAAATCGAATTTTGGAGAGAATTTTCAGCGATTTTAAGCACTTTTTCCAAAATTCTCCCATTCCAGACAACCAACAAAGTCATACTGGTGGAAAGTGAATGTAATCCTTTGCCTCGACGAATTCCAGCACGAAGGAACTCAATTCCGACGGGCTCGTCACGTGTGTGACGTGCGTTGGTCCGCGCCGCCGAAAGACGTTTTCATGGAGATTGACACGGGAGAATTGCGGATTGTCGAGACGAGTCCACTGACCGTTCGACGGATGCCCCACGAGTTTGCACACTTTTGCACACCAATTTTGGAGTGTCGGTTTGAGGGGGCTAAGGTAAAAAATATTAGGGAAAAATTCAAGGTTCAGCAGGGATGTGCCTATGGAGGCGCTTTGGGCGCTGAAAGATTTCAAAGTGGGCGAAAATGCGACGAGAGAGAGTGTGTGAAATCGAGAGAGTGTGTCTGCGTCTCTCCATTTCGCACACTCTTTCTCGTCGCATTTTCAAATTCCGGCTGAAAATGCGAGGCGCTCAACGCCACCCGGGCACATACCTGAGGTTCAGCAAAAAATTTCAGCAAAAATCAGATATTTAACTCAAATTTTGCAGTTTTGACACTAAAAGTCGACATTTTTGCTTAAAAATCTCATAAAAATGCAAATTTTCTGCTAAAAAATGTGCAGAAATCGTGTATATATCGCTCTGAAAGCCGGTTTTCAGCAAAAATCTAGTATTTTTGCTAAAAATCACTCGAAAAGTGACGAAAACCCCTCTGAATCCGACAATTTTTTCGACAAAATGACGATTTTCAGCTTAAAAATGTCACAAAAAGATGAAAATTTCGCTCAAAATCAACCAGATGCCGTTAGTTCTCTTTGAGTCAGAAAGTCGATTCCTAATTTGAAAAATATCACGAAAAGCTTAATATTTCTGCACAAAATCTTCCAAAACGGCTCAATTTCCAGTTTCGAGCACTGAATTTCAGCTTAAAACCGTCAAAAAGTCGATTTCCAGTGTAAAAATATCACAAAAATGACCAAAAAAAACCTCTGAATCCAAATTTTTTTTTTAAAAACCGATTTTCAGCAGAAAAATGTCATAGAATTCAAGTTTGGCCAAAAATTTTCAAAAAAATCCCCCCAAATAATGGAACTCCACAATAGTAGCAATAGAGCGCGATTGCATTTATGGAAAATTCAAAAATGTCAAAAATTGAAATCTGAGCGCATTTTCAGTACTCAGAATTCGGTTTTTTTTTAGCATTGGAGCGTATTTGCGCAAATTTTAAAGAATTTCTTAATATTCTCAATAGAGCGCACTTTAGCGGTGTAATTTCGCGTGCTGAAACGCAAGTACGGCAGAGAATTGTGGGCGGAGCTTAAATTGCAAGCGGCACGGTTCGAATTCTAGCTGATATTTTAATGAAATTCAATATCGCTCATCTCCGCCCACAATTCCCTGCCGCATTTCAGACCGCGAATTTTCAAAGTGTTATGTATTGCTAGTGCGCTCTATTGAGAATTTTAAAAAAGTGTTTGAAATTTTCGAAAAAAAAAGCCGATTTTCAGCAGAAAAATGTCATAGAATTCTGAAAATTTCACTCAAAATCCCTTCACTGTTAAAGAAATAAAGTTTTGCCCGAAAATTTTCAAAAAAAACCGAAAATAATGGAATTCCACAATAGTAGCAATAGAGCGCGGTTGCATTTATGGAAAATTCAAAAATTCAGTTATTTTAGCATTGGAGCGCATTTGCGATTTTCAGTAAAAAGCGGGGTTGCGACGTAAATCTACAAAGGAACAGTGTCGATTTACGCCCGTAAGTTTGCACAAGATTGCTGTATCATCCGTTTTTCCAATAGAATAACGATTTACGCTTCAATTTTTACAAAAACTCGTTTTTGGTGTAGATTTACGCTCGTAAATCCACCCTAACCTTCATTTTTCCAGAAAAATTGATTTAAGTGTGGATTTACGAGCGTAATTCCTTATTCTGTTGAAAAAACGAATGATACAGTAATCCTGTGCGAATTTACGGGCGTAAATCGACACCAAGAGCTGTTCCTGTGTAGATTTACGTCGCAACACCACATCTAACTGAAAATCGCAAATGCGCTCCAATGCTAAAATAACTGAATTTTTGAATTTTCCATAAATGCAACCGCGCTCTATTGCTACTATTGTGGAATTCCATTATTTTTGGGTTTTTTTTTGAAAATTTTCGGCCGTCCAAACTCTCCCCCTAATTCCAGACACACGACGAGGTGACCGCCCGAATCGAGGAGATCCGTCGTACGGGTCGTGCCTATATTGGCCGTTTCGACCGTGGAGATCGCGTCGAACGACAGAATTCACACTACGAGGGAATGAATCGACGGGCGTGGTGTGATATTGAGACGGCTGTGGTAAGGAAATGACTAGAAATGCGTCTGAAAACTGTCAAAAACGGTCTAAAAGAGCCTAAAAACGGTCAAAAGTTGTCTAAAAACGGCCTAAAATCGACTAGAAGCTGTCAAAAACTACCTAAAAACGACTAAAAACGATCTAAAACAGCCTAAAACTAGCTAGAAACGACCTAAAACGGCCTAAACCAGTCTAAAATCAGCTAGAAACGGTCAAAAACGGCCTAAAATCGACTACAAACTGTCTAAAACGGTCAAAAACAGCCTAAAATCGACTAGAAACGGTCAAAAACGGCCTAAAACCGGCCTAAAATCAACAGGCAACACGCCGGTGAGAGGGTTCATAGGGGGCGTCGAGTGGGTGGACAAGTGTGTGGCCGCGTGGCGCAATGGATAACGCGTCTGCCTACGGAGCAGAAGATTGTAGGTTCGAATCCTGCCGTGGTCGAAACTTTTTTTAGTTTTTTGCCATTGTTTTTCATAATGAAAATAGTATTTTTCATTAAAAACTGTTTATTTTTGTGACATTTATAGTCAAAATTGAGCATTTTTAACCAAAATTCCGAATTTTCGAGTGTTTCCAGTGGAAATTCGTAGCTTTATGGCTGTTTTCGGTGTGACAATGACAAAATTTATCAATTTTTTTGAACGATTTTCAATTTTTCTACTCCAAATCACCATTTTTGCGCATTTTCAAACCAAAATTCACTTTTTTTTTCGATTTCTGATTAAAATCAATTATTTGCTTCCCTTGAAACCCTATTTTTGCAAAAAATTACGAATTTCTGATTTAACACGGCTAAAAACTGATTTTCGATCAGAAAATTGGGATTTTCAAGCCAACAATTTGTATTTTCAGCTATTTTCGGTGTTTTTTCTATCAAAATCAATTATTTTTTCCAGTCGCTCCTCCTGAAGTCCATGTGCATTTCCAGAACAAATTTTACGATTTTTAGTCGATTTTCGATAAAAATTCATATATTTTTTGGGCAAATATATTTTTTTTTGTATTTTTCTGTTTTTCGCCCAAAAACTGATCAAAAAAACTGAAAAAAAAAGGGTTGTTCTTATTAAACCCCATTCTTTTTTCCAGCTGCTCCCACTGGTCTTTTTTTACCATTTTCAGATCAAATTTCACGATTTTTAATAAAAATTTATAATTTTTGACCAAAAAAGCTGAAAAAGTAGTGTTTTTTTCCATAAAAATCCTTTAATTTTTCCATGAAAACGATTAAAAGTTATGATCTTTGACCGGAAAATTCGGATTTTTCAGTCAAAAATTAGTGTTTTTAGCTATTTTCAGTGTTTTTTCCTATCCAAATTCTCTAATTTTTCTTCCAGCTGCTGCCACTGAAGCCGTATCCATCACCACTGCTCACCTCTCTCTTCTGCCCGGAAAAAGACTGTATGGGACTGTGTTGCACTGAGAAATATCTGGAAAAGTCTGAAATCTCTCCAACGACAGTCAACATTCCATCTCCATGGGTGGCCGATAAGAAGGAGAAACACTTCTTCGTCGATCGATCCTCACCGAGCAAATTCTTCAAACATCCGGCTGCAACGAACAACAAAAGATTCCTGCATCCAGCCAACGTTTCATCGTTTTTTAAATAGTTTTTAAACATTTTTCGCTCATTTTTTGTAAAAATTGTTCTTTTTTCTTGAAAAAAGAAAGAAATTCTTATATTGTATAACTTTTCACTGTTTATTTCGGTTGGAAATCGACTTTGAAAATGTGGTAAAAATGTCAAAAATGCGGTTTTTAGGAGGTCGCTGGCGTGCCTTTGACGCGCTTATCGAAATTGCTTTATTTTGAGTTAGAAATGCCGGCCTTTCTGCTAAAACTCGTTAAAAATAGAGTTTTAGAGATGAAAATGTCAGAAAAACCCAAAAAAATTGTTTAAAAATGCGGTTTTTAACGGAAACTGGCGTGCCTTTGGCGCGTTTCGGAATCGAAAAAATGTAAGTTTTTCATTGAAATTACACTGAAAATGACGGTTTTCGTCAAAATTTCCGGTTATTTCAGATTTAACCAAAATTTTGACGAAAACCATCATTTTTAGTATATTTTCAATGAAAAATTCACAGTTTTTCGATTCCGAGTTAGAAAAGCGCCAAAGACACGCCAGCGACTTCCCAAAATCCACATTTTTGACATTTTTAGCACATTTTCAGTTCAAAAAATCGATTTTCAACCAGTTTTTCGACAAAAAACCACGGTCTCCTACGCGTAAAAAATTCTAAATAAATTTCCACATCATCTGACCTTTCACGCTGAGTATTGTCCTTGGCTATTTTTGAGAAAAAAGTAGGGCAATTGTTTAGAACGCTCTAGCTTCAAGGAAAAGTATCAACTTGGCAGGAAGTTTTCAAAACGAATAGAGAAAAAAAATCCCTACATTTTGATATGCAATAGTAATATGAACTTAGGCTTTGGAAGCCAGTGAACGAGAAACAGAAAAACTGGGAAACTTGACCGAATTTGAGAAATGTAATCGACTAATTGTTGTTCATGCGCTATAATTTTGTTGAACAAGTTGTTAGTGATCGTTCAGCTCTGAAAAACCGGCCGGAAATCTTTTTATGTTCCTATACACTCCGTTCTCAACCAATATTCAGTCAGCTGAGATACCGTATACCTAATTACGACATTTGATGAAAAACTGTTTCCATGGGGTTGTAGAAATTTTTGATCTGATCATTATTCAAGTGGAATGAATCTTCCTGGAGCAAAACCAAAAAAGCAGATCCCAATTTTTGATGCCAGTTCAAAATGGCAAATTTTCTGCACATTTTCCGATTTTTCTCAAGAATTAGGTCAAACTTCAAAAATGTGGCATCTTGCAAAGTTTCTAAATTTTATTCTGATTCGAATGAGCCGTTAATCAAGAATTTTCATTGGAAAATAAAAAAGTTGATCTAGTTTTAAGAAGTTCCTTCGACTGAGTAGTAGTTCTTATATATGCATCTACTTTTTTATTTTTCAACGAAAATTCTCGATTTAGGGCTCATTCGAATCAGAATGAAATTTAGAAACTTCGCATGGGGCCAGTTTTTTGATATTTTACTTTGTTTTCAAGATATTTGCCAAAAAGTACGAAAAAATCGTATTTTTGTACTGAAATCGAATTTTTGAATCAACTTCTTCAGTTTTTTCCTAAAATCAAAATTTCAAGGTGCAAACTGATTAATTTCAGATTCTCTAAAAACTCATGGCAAGCGATTTTTGAAATACATCGTAATTAGGTCATCGGCAGTAGAAAATCATCATATTATCTACTGAATTCCTAATTTTTTCATCCATCTGATGTTTTTCTGAACGGTTTCGGTTTACAAACTGCTTACGGAAGCCTTCATTAACAGTCTTCTATCCAATTTTGAACGAAAAGTAGACTACATCTCCGAAAATGGGTCAAAACACTCCATTCGATTACACAAGAGATAATGAGCTCCATAGACGGCAGAATAATATGTGTAATATATGAAAATGCTGGGAATGTCTTCCTCCATCTACTTTTCATAAAAATCAATCAAGATCCTGCTTCTTCCAAGTCACCAGATAGCTTAAAGTTACGTCTATAAAGAGAAAACGAGAGATAAAAATCACAGTGAGAGACGCAGACGACGTGCAAATTAATAAAATTTTTCACGTGTAGGAGACCGTGAAAAACCTAATTTTTTGTGTATTTTCGATAGAAAACTCGCGTTTTCCCTCAAAAATCACAATTTTCAGATGTGGGTCTTTTATTGTATAACTTATCTGAAATATGTATTATCACATGAGGTTAATCAATAGGGCGACAAGAATATTTTAAGACAGTTTTAGAGAGGGGGAAAAATCGCAGAAAACGGGGGGTTACACCAATAAGAGAAAAACAAACTAAATATTAAAAAATAAACATATTTTACAAGTAATTTTAGGCCAAATTTCAGCCGTTTTAAATTCTGGCGCACGCTTTGGAGAGCCATTGATATTCTTCCGCTTTTCCAGCTCGTTGGAGGAATTCTCCGACTTCTTTAAGTACACGAGCATGATAGTTGTTGAGCCAGTTGATTTCAGCTCCACTCAGCAGAGATTTGTCGATAATCGACGTTTGGATTGGGACGAGAGTTAGGGGCTGAAAAACAAATTATCTGTCATTTTGGCTGAAAAAGAAGACGAAATTTAATTTTGAACTCGATTTTCAGTGAAAACTGTAATTTTTCGACTGAAAAACTTGTCAAAAAAACTGTTTTCTGGAGAATTTCTAGTCAAAAAGGTGAAGTGTTCTAAAATTTAGAAAAATCACCGTATTTTTCTAATTTTTAGAACACTTTTGACTGTTTCGACTCAAAACTCTTCAAAAAACGGTACATTTTTTCAGTCGAAATACGTCTGACAATCGCAATTTCTATCCTTCAAAAAATCTCAATTTTAACTAGAACAGTGGAATTTGGAGACGTTTTATGGGATTTTTCGCTCAAAATCTGCTGGAAAATTCCACTTTTTGACGAAATTTACTCGATTTGTTAATAGCACGGCACACCCCACTTACAACCGCGCTCTACCGAAACCGCGAGAAAATTGTGTGCGAAATCGAGAGACGCAGAGAAAAAGAGAAATTTTTCAAAGGCATTTCGGTGGAGCGCAGTTGTAAGTTAGCCGCTGTAACAGCGCCCCACCGCAAACGAGAGAGCGTCGGCGAGAGAGACGCAGAGTTCTCTCTGGCGCGAAACAGATTTTCACAGTTTTTGACATATTTTCGCTATTTTTCATAACAATTTATAAAAAAACTTTTGAAACTGGTTAAAAATCGATTTTTAGAGCTGAAAATGTCAGAAAATCCCGATTTTGACAATAAAATTTGTTCAAAAATGCGGTTTTTTGGGGAAACTGGCGTGCCTTTGGCGTGTTTTTAAGTGATTTTCTCATTGAAAACTACACTAAAAATGAGGGTTTTCGTCGACATTCCGGTTAAATCTGAAATAACCGGAAATTTTGACGAAAACCGTCATTTTCAGTGTATTTTCAATGAAAAACTCACATTTTTTCGATTCCGAGGTAGAAACACGCGCCAAAGGCACGCCAGTTTCTGTTAAAAACCGCATTTTTGATGAAAACTGGGGGTTTTTTTTTGGATTTTCTGACATTTTCAGCTCTAAAAATCGATTTTTAACGAGTTTTAGCAGAAAGACCTGGTTTTCAGCACTAAAACCGGCATTTCTAACTCAAAATAAAGCAATTTCGAGAAACGCGCCAAAGGCACGCCAGTTTCTGTTAAAAATCGCATTTTAAAACAATTTTTTGTTGACAAAATCGGGATTTTTCTAAATGTGATTTTTTTTCATTGAAAATACACTAAAATGAGGGTTTTCGTCAGAATTTCGGTTTAAAAAAACCCATGTTCTGCCTGAAAATCTGAAAAAAAAACAGAGATTTGACGTTATTTCACTGGTTTTCATTTTAATTTACCGAAAAAATTATATAAAATAGCGAAAATTTGTCAAAAACTGTGAAAACTCTGCGTCTCTCACCGATAGTTCGCGGTGGGGCGCAGTTGTAATAAGTATTTAAATTTGGCTGAAAAAAGTTCTGAAATCTCTACCTCAAAACCCAAGAAATTCGTTGCACCGGAAGCGACTTGAACCGGAACCGTCTCGTAGCAATTCTCAATTCGAATACCGTATTTATCTTTGAGATAAAATCCCGGTTCTATGGTCAACACTTGACTCGCGTGGAGTTCACCGCCACTTGGAACACTGCGGTGACCGATTCCGACTGAAAAAAATGAATGAGGGGGTACAGAAGATTTGTAGTTATCCGCGTTCGCGAACATGGTTCACAGGGTCAAATTTTGTCCATATGAATTCAAATAATTTTCCCGCGAAACCGGAAGCTCAGTGAAGCGCGTTTGCACACGACTTGGCAGGCTGCCAAGCGAGTCGCCGATCAGCAAAATGCGACCCGCATGCGGGACCTGATAACGTGGAAACAGTAAGACGAACGATAGGGAGTCAAATTTTTCGAATGAAGCTCACTTCTCTTTCATTTTTCTCGCTATTTTCGAGAAAACTTCGCACAAAAAATATCGAAATCATTAAAATAGAGAAAAATACAAATTTTTAATACACAAAAAAATTTTTTGTTGGTTAATTTTTTTGAATTTCGCGCTAATTTTACGCTAATTTTTTTTGGAGCGCAGTTGCTTCATATGGACATTCTGTGACCCTGTGTGGTTTAGCGGAATGTGGCTTTTGAAATGGCGGAAGTCGGAAGGCGGAATAAAATGTGATTTTTAGAAATCGATTTTTGCCTTATTTCGTTTTTTAAATGTGGTTCTTTCTGGCGAAAAGTGGTAGGTTTGCTGATAGGTTACCCGAATTTTCGGACATTTTCTCAGCCTTTTTGGCGGCAAAGCTATAAGTTTTTCTTAAAAATAAAAAATTTAAAACAAATTTGGCGGTACTTGCTTTTTGATCTACTGCGATCTGAAACTCTTGTGCAGTGGAGCGCGTTTGTTTCTATTCAGTATTTTGAATTTTTCCCTCTTTTTTCCAGTTTTTGCACGAAGAAAAGATGATTTATGAAAGAAACTGAGATAATTTGAAGTTGTCTTTCATAAATCATCCTTTCTTCGTGCAAAAAACTGGAGAAAAGTGGGAAAAATTCAATACTGAATAAAAGCAAGCGCGCTCCACTGCACAAGAGTTCCATATCGTAAAAATTCAAGGAGCAAGTACCAGAGTTGCATAGAATTCCGACTTCTTTCGCAGAAATACTTGAAAAAATGGTCGAAAAGGAGAGAAAATTGGCTTTTCTTCATCCAAAACCTAATTTTCCACTGATTTCCGCCAATTTTATAATCTTTTCTCTTGAAGTTTTTGAATATTTTCGAAAAAATCTGATTCCGACTTCCGACTTCCAACTTCCGACTTCCGGGCGTTTTTTCAATTCCGACTTCCGGTTAAGGAAATTCACTTCCTACTTCCGACTTCCGGATAAGGAATTTTCACTTCCATGCAACTCTGGCAAGTACCGCTATTTTTTATAATGATTTGGCACCACCACTGTACGCAAAAAGTTCATGTTCACACGACAAATTGTAACGCCATTATCAATAGAGCGCAGCTGCCATTTCAAAAACCGCCTTCCGCATAACTCCGTTCCCCTCCAGTTAAAATCTTCTTACTAGGTCCTTCATGAACATTCAAATAGTGTCCAACACCATGTCCCGTTCCGTGTTCGAAATCCAATCCAACTCTCCACAAGGCGTCTCTTGTCAGTGTATCCAAACGAGACCCATAGATTCCATCTGGGAATTTCGCCGTCGCCAGATTGATGTGTCCTTTCAAAACGAGAGTATTATGAGTGATGAACTCTTTCGGTGGAGACGTAAACCATACGGTACGTGTCACATCAGTCGTTCCATCCTGATAATGGGCTCCCGAGTCAACGAGATACACCGAAGTGTTCGACGCTTCTCTCTTTCCGTTCTCTCCTTCCGGTTTGTAGTGGGGAAGGGCAGCGTGGTCACCCGCAGCCGATATTGTGTCGAAACTGGAAAATCGGATTGAAATTTCAGATTTTTGGCTGAAAATCACTCGAAAACCCCCACTGAAAGGTTTCAGGTTTAGGAAGAAGCTTGGAAAAATGACGAAAAATCCGAAATTTTCAACAAAATGACGATTTTTAGTGTCAAATTAGACATTTTCCTGCCAAAATCAGTTCGAAACCAACCTCAACGTGACATATTTCTCCTGAAGACTTCTCAAATGATCGATTTTTTCGGCCAATTGGGTTTCCGAGTACGTCTTTCCGGAGACGAGTTCCTTCTCGAGCCAACAAAGGAATTCGACGAGAGCAGCACTGTCACGCAACTGGAATTTCAAGCGATTATTAGATCCAAAATCGCTGTTTTTCGTCATTTTTCTATCGAAATTTGTAATTTTCGTGCGATTTTGGGCAAAAATGTCCCATTTTCAGTAATATTCCATTCAAAATACTTAAAGTATCCATCATATTTTTAAATTGCCTATCAAAAGTCGCTCTTTTTGACGATTTCCATGTCTAAATTTCCAGATCTAAATCGTCTAACTTCCGGCCAAAATTGATCGATTTCAATACATTTATGATCAAAATTGGAGTCAAAAATTGTCAAAACTCGGTGATTCGGAGTCAAATCGAGTTTTATTTTCTAATGAAAATGAGTAACTCAGCTTACAGTGAAAATTCGTGAAATTTCAAGCAATTTTCAGATTCAACACCGCTATTTTTCCTCATTTTCCTGTCAAAATTGATAATTTTCGTGCGATTTTGCGCAAAAATGTCTCATTTTCAACAAATTTTCACTCAAAATCAGAGTTGAGCGGAATTCCGCCTACCGCCTTCCGCTTTCCGCTTTCCGGCAAAAATTTTCCTATTTCCGCCTTCCGCCTTCCGCTATTTTGTGATTTTTTCCGCCTTCCGCCTAGAGAATATCAGATTGAAAAATATGTTTGCCTACTCCAATTTACTGATATTTTTTAACGTTTTTTTGCAGCAAGGCTATCAGTTTTTACCGAAAGAAAACAAAATTTAACCATTTCAAGCAGGTATGTGCCTGGGTGGCGTTGAGCGCCTCGCATTTCTTCAAAGTGTGATAAAAAACCTCGAAAATGCGAAAAGAGAGAGTGTGTAAAAAGGAGAGACGAGATCTGGTCAATCTCGCGCTGATTGGCTGATTGAAAGGGGCGGAGTCTCTCGCTGAACGCTGATTGGTCGCTTGAGATTAAGCATGAGCAATATTCGCATTTTTGCCGTGGCCGAAGCGGAAACTAGTCCCCCTCGCCAAACATCGTCTCTCGATTCTACACACTCTCTCTTTTCGCGTTTTCGCACACTTTTGATTTTCTCAGCGCCCAAAGCGCCTCTATAGGCACATCGCTGATTTCAAGTATTTTTTACAATAAAATAAGGCCGCCTTCCGCCATTTGGCTTTTTTTCATTCCGCCTTCCGCCATTTCAAAAATCGCATTCCGCTCAACTCTGTACTGTAGTTGGTTACTGTAGTTTTCGTGGTGAGATCCAAATAAGTTCAAACAATGGCATGATTATACTTTTTTCATACAGACTGTTATGGCTCAAAATACTCGAAATTTTTCCTAATTTTCTCAACTTTTTCTATCAAACTCACATGACTAACTCTCATCCCCTCCATCTCTCGATGATTCTTAGTGGCTTTTGCCACCTGTGCCAATGACACATCAATCATCGAGTTCTCCTCTCCAAAGATACTTCCAATCGCGTAATTCGTCTCAGGCGTCAGGTAAGCCATATGGGGCTCTCCAGCCTCTTGTTTCGTCTTTAACCAGTCGGCGATCCACGTGTAAACCTCCGCGTATTCATGGATAGACACAGAAGACTCATGGAGATGTTCCCTCGACTCGTTATTCAACTTCTCTCCATCAATAAACAAATGAATCTCTCGCATTCCAATGAATAGATACGAGTAGGCCAACGGATTGAACGGTATGTCGGATCCACGAATATTCAGAAGCCACATGACGTCATCTAGAAGTGTGAACACCGCCGCCGCCGCCTTCTTCGTCTTCATTTTCTCACGGAGCTCGTCGACTTTCTGGGCCGTCGTCTTACCGGCGACCGCCTTATCCAACACTACGACTGGGTGTCCGGCGAGTTTCGGACGGTCCGTCCAGAATGTGTCAACCAGATTTCCGGGGATTGAGACAGGGATTAGGCCAGCCGCCTGGAAATATGGAAAAATGTATACTTTTTTATAGAAAAACTGACAAAAATTCGTCGGAAAATTGTAAATATAATTTGAAAAACGATACTTTCCAGTCTTTTTTCAGGGATTAGTCGTCATTTTTAAACAATTTAAACGACTCCCCTAACAAGAAAATGTAAGAAAATCTTCCAGAACACTTTTAAAAAGATTTTTAATAACAAATCGAGTAATTTCCATCAGAAAGTTGAATTTTCCAGCCGATTTTGAGTGAAAAATCAAATTTTTCGGCTGAAAATTGAGATTTTTCGAAGGATTTAGGGTGAAAAATGCAATTTTCCTGTCGAAAATGACACCCATAAATAGCACTGTTACAGAAAAAAAGAATTTCAAGTCGATTTTGAGTCAAAAATTCAAATTTTTGACTGGGAAACCACTCAAAAGTACTGTTCTCTGAAGAATTTCAAGTTAAAAAGGACAAAAGTGGTGTAAAATGAAATAAATGCGGCAACTTTTTGAATTTCAGAACACTTTTGACTTTTTTGACTCAAAATTCTTCTGAAAACGGTTCTTTTGAGAAGTTTTTCAATCGAAAAATTGTAATTTTCACTCCAATTCGTCTTGCAAATTAAATTTTCCTGTAAAAATGCTATTTCTGGGTGATTTCGTGTCATTTTCGACAGGAAAACTCGATTTTTAACTCTAAATAATTTTGACAATCGCAATTTCTTCACTTTTTAGTGCCGAAAAATCTAATTTTTCATCCTAAATTCGTCAAAAATCTCAATTTTCAGCCGAAACATGAGATTTTTCACTCAAAATCGGCTGGAAAATTCTAACTTTCTGATAAAAATTACTCAATTTGTTATAAGAAAACTCAAAAAAGGGGTTTTTGGTTAAAATACGATTTTCTGAAGGATTTTGAGTTAGAAATCCATTTTTCGAGAAAATGAGTCAAAAAATGTCATTTTTCATGTTTAAAATTCGGATTTTTGCATATTTTCAACAAAAAAAAGAGGTTTTTGACTCGTTTTCACAACTTTTCCACCGTGTACCTTAAGCCGTTTGACAGTTTTCGATCCAAGATCAAACGTGGCAAGTGTCGGATCGAAACCGACGACACTTCCTCTTTCCATCTCTTTAACCAACCAATCGACCACAGTCACCGACTCCGGAATCCCTTGTTTCATCAGTGTCCAGTGGGCGGAGTCTAATTGATTGGCCGCCTGTGTGAAGTACCGTCCGTCTGTCCATAAGAGAGCGTCTTTGTTGGTGACAACGACGTAGGCGTTGGATCCACTGAATCCGGATAGGAATTTCACACGGAAATCATAGTCGGCCAGGTATTCACTCTGAGAAAAAATGGAAATTTCAGAGGGTGACGTCTTGGGGATTCTGAATCCGTTTTCAGATTTTCGCTAGGAATGAAATGAAGCGAGTTACAGAGAGTTTTGTCTGAAAAATGCGAGTTTTCAGAACAAAAACGGTCGTAACTCGGTTCATTTTGATGCTAGACAAATTCTGAAGACAGATTCAGAATCCGCACGACGTCAGCATTCTGAATACGCCATTTTCGTTGAAAATCGGTCAAAATAAAGCTGGGAATTCAGAATCTATCGCTAGAATAAGAAAAATATGGAAATTCCAAAGAAAAATACCTTTAAAAACCCGAAAAATTGCCCCAAAATGCGAATTTTCAGACCAAGAAATTCGGAGGCCGAACTTTTTTCTGTTTGGGTTTCTAGGCCAGCGATCTTTTTTCAAGGCGGAAAGTTCTTTCTCGTCGTCCACGAACTTTCCGCATTGAAAGAAAAGACTGGTGGCCTAGAAATCCAATCAGAAAAAGTTCGGTCATACGCATTTTTTGGACAAAAATTCTAATTTTCGGACATTTTTTCGGGATTTTTTGGGCATTTTCCATTTAGTTTTCACATTTTTCATAATCTAGCAGCAGATTCTGAATTCCCAGCTTTATTCTGACCCATTTTCAATGAAAATGGCGTATTCAGAATGCTGACGTCGTGCGGATTCTGAATCCGTTTTCAGAATTTGTCTAGCGTCAAAATGAACCGAGTTACAACCGTTTTTGTTCTAAAAACTCGCATTTTTCAGACAAAACTCTCTGTAACTCGCTTCATTTCATTCCTAGCGAAAATCTGAAAACGGATTCAGAATCCTCACGACGTAAGCTTCCGATTCATCTGAATTTCAGATAAATATCTGCAAAACCTACATGATGAGCATCGGTACTAGGCAGCAGATACGCTGAAAGTGGTTTATTGGCGGTGAGTGCCAAGACACGTTCCGATGAGAACAATTGTCTCAGTTTCGACAGTTTTTCGACGGCGGCTGACATTTCACCCAGTCTGGAAGTGATAAATGAGTTTTTAAGCTGAAAATGTGCAAAAATGCGAAAAATATGAAAAATTCGATGGAAAATACCCAAAAACCGCGAAAAAATGCCCATTAATGCGGATTTTCAGTCCAAAAAATGCGGTGACCGAACTTTTTCAGTTTGGGTTTCTAGGCCAGCGATCTTTTTTTCAAGACGGAAAGTCCGTTGACGATGTGAAAGAACTTCTCGTCTTGAAAAAAGATCGCTGGCCTAAAAACCCAAACAGGAAAAAGTTCGGCCACCGCATTTTTTGGACTGAAAATTCGCATTTCTGGGCATTTTTTTTGGGATTTTTGGGTATTAATATAGGAATTTTCAAGTTTTCCGAAGACATTTCGCCCAGTTAGTGAAAAATGAGTTTTCTGAGCTGAAAATGTGCAAAAAGTGCAAAAAATATGAAAAATTGCTAAGAAATGCGAATTTTCAGTCCAAAAAATGCGGTGGCCGAACTTTTCTCTGTTTGGGTTTCTAAGCCAGCGTTCTCAGAAAGTTCTTCCCCATTGTAGAGAAAGAGCTTTACGCTTTGACACTGCTGGCCTAGAAACCCAAACCGAAAAAAGTTCGGCCACCGCATTTTTTGTGCTGAAAATTCGATTTTCTGGGCATTTTTTCGGATTTTTTGGGTATAATCATAGAAATTTTCAAGTTTTTCGACGACATTTCGCCCAGTAAGTGAAAAATGAGATTTCTGAGCTAAAAATGTGCGAAAATGTGCAAAAAATGAAAGAAAATCGAAAATTCCTTTGATATTACCCAAAAATCGCGAAAAAATGTCCCAGAAATGCGAATTTTCAGTCCAAATAATGCGGTGGCCGAACTTTTTCTGTTTGGGTTTCTAGGCCAGCGACCTCAAGACGGGAAGCTCATCGCTAAACTGACGGCGGAAGAACTTTTGAGATCGCTGGCCTAGAAACCCAATCGGAAAAAATTCGGCCACCGCATGTTTTGGACTGAAAATTCGATTTTCTGGGCATTTTTTCGGAATTTTTGGGTATAATCATAGGAATTTTCAAGTTTTTTGACGACATTTCGCCCAATACGTGAAAAATGAGTTTTCTGAGCTGAAAATGTGCGAAAAATGTGCAAAACATGCGAAAAATATGAAAAATTCCAGCGTTAACGAACTTTTCGCATTGACACCGCTGGCCTAGAAAACCAAACTGAAAAAGTTCGGCCACCCAGCGTTCTCACAAAGTTCTTCCCCATCGTAAAGAAAGAGCTTTCTGCTTTGACACTGCTGGCCTAGAAACCCAAATAGAAAAAGTTCGGCCACCACATTTTTTGGACTAAAAATTCGCATTTCTGGGCGTTTTTTTCGAGATTTTTGCGTGTTGTTTGGTTAAAAATGATAGAAAATCGAGGTTTTCCGAGAGAAAATGGCTAAAAACTAGAATTTTCTGCCGGAAAAAAGGCGAAAAGCGTCGACAAGTCTAATCGCCGACACTGATAAAGGTAATTATGGACACATTTCTGTGTGTTTGTTCTTATGTTTTATGCGACGAAATAATTTATCAATAAATCGGTTTAAAAGTGTTCAGAAATCAGAAATCAAATGGAAAAATTATTTTTAAGGTGAAAAGTGAGGAAAAATTGAGGAAAATTGGAATTTTTGAAGGAATTCAGGTCAAAAACATGGAAAACACCATTTCTGGAAGTTTTAAACGAGTTTTTAGTCGAGAATAGGTAAAATTAAGCCAAAAATTGTCATTTTTAGAAGAATTTTTATAAAAACTCGAATTTTTTCGTTTTTTCGTCAAAAATGGGAAAATTTCACCACTTTTTAGATTAAAAAGGGGAAGAATGCACCTTCTTAAACGGGTTTTTTTACAAAAAATTGAACAAAAAGGTTTTATTTTCGAAAATTGAAAGGAAAAAAGAATTCTTCGAAAATTTTTGAAAGGGAAGGTTTTTGAAGGAGAAATTTCATATTTTCATGAAAATTTTCAGATAAAATTGATCGAAAATAGTACAAAAACATTTTTAAAACTGTAATTTTGATGGTTTTGACCAGAAAAAACTATTTTTTTGAAAAAGCGATGTTTTTTTTTTTAAATTTTGTGAAAAAGGACGTTTTTGACACGAAATTGATAAAATTCACGATTTTTCGGCTTTTAAATCATACATTTTTGCCAAAATTACAGTTCGGAAATTGACAAGAAATCTATTTTTGGTAATTTTAATGAGAAAAAAAGTTTTTTTTCAGTCAACTTGAATTTCAATAAGATTTGAAGGGTTTTCTCATGGAAAATTAATGACAAACTTGGTGGAAAACCATTTTCCCAAAGAAAACAAAATTTTTCCTTTTTTTCAACTGAAAAACATCGAAAAACTCGAATTTCCGGCTATTTTTACATGTAAAAGAGTCAAAATTCCATTGAAAATCAAGATTTTCACTTAAAAAACATGGAAAAAAGAGTTTTCACTGTCAAAATAGCAATTTTCTAGCGATAAAAATGAAAATAAATGAATTTTGATGAAAACTGGAAATAATGCAAGCGCGCTCTAATGAGAACACTCAATTAGCGGGAGTTTGAAATAAAGAAGTGGATTTCCGCGGTAATTTGGGTAATTAGAGGGTATTTAAATGTTTGTTAGCAAGTTTTTTACGTAACAAAGTGAAAAAATGCTCAAAAACTCGAAAAATCTCTTAAAACATTGTAAAAATCCTCGGAAAATTGGGTTTTCAGAAGTTTTTAGTTAAAAAACGGTAATTTGTTAATTACTCACCCAATTAGTGTAGACAATATGAAAAATATGCAGATTCTCATATTCAGAGTCTTGATTATTGATTTTCTTCTGGATTTTTCACACGGGCGGTACAGTGGAAGATAAGTGGCGTGATGATCAGAGAGGTCACGTCAAAGTAATAATCTGAAACGCTGAAATGTTGTCATTTGAAAAAAAAAATCGAACGGAACTGAGAAAAAATAGGTCAATGCTCGTTTCCTTGTTTGTTAGGGGATTCGTCTGCCCCTGATTAACACAAAATACACGAAAACAAATAAACGCTTTACAAGGCAAGTACACTTCGGTATGTCTGTCTGTCTGTCTGTACATTGGTCTTGTTTGTCCAGATGTCCATATTTTTGTACTGAAAATTTGCTATCATTTAAGCTAAAAACTACTGAAAAACACTAAAAACTAAAAAAGTTAGAGAATTTCGAAACTTTTCGAAAATCTTGACCGTTCATAACTTGCTCCGTTTTTATTTGTGCAGTCTGAAAACTAAATTTCTGAATTCAGCTCTTCAAGACGGTTCGAATGAATATAATCATGACTCAACTATGAAAACTGAACGCGGTGGCCTAGAAACCCAAAACTAGGCCACCAAACCAAAACCAGTAGAATCAGCTAGTCGAGAGCTTTCAAATGAGTATAATCATGATAGGGAATTGACGCAAATGTGGGTCTCGCCACGCTTTTCAGGGTTACTGTAGTTTTCGTGGTGAGACCCAAATTGGTTCAAACCGTGGCATGATTATACTTTTCTGGAAGCTCTCAACGAGGTGAGTTTGAATGTGATATTGAAATTGCACAAAAATAGGGTCTTGACCAAAAATTTCACAGTTTCTCAAAACACTTGAAATTTCGCTATGAGATTAGCGTTTTTATAGAATTGTGTTTACATATTCAAATTCAGCTGGTCGAGACGGTTCGAATGAGTATAATCATGACTATTTTTGAAGCAGGTCGGGTCTCGCCACGAAAACTGAACTCCCCTGGGGTTACTGTAGTTGGTTACTGTAGTTTTCGTGGTTAGACCCAAATTTGTCCAAACCATGTCATGATTATACTTTTCTGAAAGCTCTCAACGAGCTGAGTTTGAATGTGATATTCTCGGGGGCCGTGGCCTAGAAAATACTAGTCCCCATTCCATCAAAATTTCAGTTCGGATGACCTTCTAACCTCTCAAGACGAGATAATCTCCTATTTCCCGCATTCCTACAAAATCGATGCCCAAGATACCGATGATGGATTCGACTTGGGAGTAAGAGGGGGCGTGGCCTAAGTACAGTACCCCTGAATGACATTTTTCTAGGGAATGTTCGAGATCTACTTGGCGATCTACCATAACTGTAACCCTCAAGGAAACTGGAAAGTGGTCTGGCATGACTGTGGAAGCTATCCGATTAATGTTGGGTACGGTAGTGACAAATTATTCATTGGTTTAAAGGGGGTACTCGATTTTAGAACTCGGAAAAATAGAACTGCGACAAAATAAAACTGTAACAATATATAACTGACTAAAATAGAACTGCTACAAAGTGGAACTGAACACAATGGAACTGTTACAAAATAGAACTCCACGAAATAGAACTGAACAAAATGGAACTGCTACAAAATAGAACTGCTACAAAATAGAACTCTTCCACTGGTTTTGAAAAGGCTTATTGAGCCGATCGAAGATAATTTTATACAGTTTTTTGTTGACTATTAAATAGACAAAGACTTTATCTTCATAAAATAAGTGTTTTTAGTCGACTTTTCTCCTCGAAAATTGGTTATAATTCGTCTAAAAAGTCACGAATGCAAACGCGCTCCAATCGAACTAGAGTTCTATTTTGTAGCAGTTCTATTTCGTCGCAGTTCCATTTTGTTCAGTTTTATTTTTGTCAGTTCTATATTGTTACAGTTTTATTTTGTTGCAGTTCTATATTGTTACAGTTTTATTTTGTTGCAGTTCTATCTTTCCGAGTTCTAAAATCGAGTACCCCCGGTTTAAAAAAAATCTTTTTTCAGCGATGTCACACAGACTCAGAACGTGGAACTGTACAATCAAGGGGAGATTGTGTTGCAGTTGCCGAAATAAAAAATTTAATGTTTTTTTTTTCACTAAAGAATAAAGTTTTCAAGGCACACCGGAAAATTCAGAAAATTTGCAATCTTTTAAGCTAAAAAACACTGAAAAACAATAAAAACTAAAAAAGTTACAGAATTTCTAAACTTTTCGAAAATCTTGAAAACAAAAAACTAGACATAACTTGCTCCATTGATATGCGCGGAGTCTGAAAATTATATTTTTGAATTCAGCGTTTCAAAACGGTTCAAATGAGTATAATAATGACTAGGATTGGTGTTCCAACGAAAACTGCACTCGGTGGCCTAGAAACTCAAAACTAGGCCACCAAACCAAAACCAGAAGAATCAGCTAGTCGAGAGCTTTCAGAAAAGTATAATCATGATACCGTTTGAAGCCAAGTGGGTCTTGCCACGCTCTTCAGGGTTACTGTAGTTTTCGTGGTGAGACCCAAATAAGTACCAAAAATTTCACAGTTTCTCAAAAAACTTGAAATTTCGCTATGAGATTAGGGTTTTTATAGAATTTTCTTTGCATATTCGAATTCAGCTGGTCGAGACGGTTTGAATGAGTATAATCATGGCTATTTTTGAAGCAGGTCGGGTCTCGCCGCGAAAACTAAAACTACTGCGGGTTACTGTAGTTGATTACTGTAGTTTTTCGTGACGGGACCCAAATTACTCCAAACCATGCCATGATTATACTCATTTGAAGCGTCATGAGAAGCTGAATTCAAAAATGCAAGTTTTAAAATGCGCATATGAAAACGGAGCAAGTTATGACTCCTTTTGTGTTTTCAAGGTTTTCGAAATGTTTCGAAATACCGTAACTTTGGTAATTTTTGGAGCTTTGCAGTGATTTTTATCTTAAAAGATAGCAAATTTTCTGGATTTTCCGGGAAAAGCATAAAAACCGCAAAAAGAAACAATTTTATTATAAACTCATGCATGTTTATATTCAAAATCTTTGTCGTAAAATCAATCGGTCAAGCAGATATAATATAAATATCACATTTAATCATCACATTCAATAAATAATATAATATAAGAAGTATATCACATCATTCTCTTCTTCAAATCGTTGTTGTTTCCATCGAACAGCTTTCTCTTCATCTCCCCGGTAGAATCGTTCGCATCGCTGACATTGTTCACCATAGTTCTCACGGACCCTGAAAATTTAAATCTGTACCGTATGCTCTTTACAGTAGGATGGTCTAGACACTCTGCACAATTCGGTCTTGCCCCCGGATCCAAGTGCTTCATAAGCCCCAACAATCCCCGTAATTCCGCGGAGACACTTTTGAAAAACCGATTTGGAATTTGCCCGTTTAGAATCGCCTGACGCTCCGCCCCATTCGCTACCATATACAAATAAGTGGTGATTTCAAGTACAGTAAGACCCAAACTGAAGACATCCGATGCTTTGGTGGGTGTCATGGTAGCCAGGACCTCTGGTGCAATGTACCGCCCATCTCCTTCATCGCCAGCGGTTATTGGCTCGGAGCTCACGGAGCAACACCCGAAATCTGCCAACTTCCAAAAACCACCTGTACTCAAGAGACAGTTCTCTGGTTTTATATCGTTATGAAGCAAATTCGCTCTATGGAGATGCTCGAGTCCTCGGAGCAAGTCTTTGAGCACCCACCACACCTCAATCTCCTCAGTTGGTCCATTTTTCGAATAATCTGAAAGATTTATGTGACACAACTCTGTCTGAATGAACACCTGATCGGCGTCCACCCATGATTTGAAATATTTTATAATATAAGGACTTCTTGGAATCCGTTGGAACATTCTTGCCTCTTTTAGAAAGTTTTTTGAGTCAACCGGTGTATATTTTGTACTTTTTTTAATGGCAAATTTCCGCCCTGTCAATTTACAAACCCCGCCCCAAACTTCACCGAAACATCCTTTTCCGAGTGGCGATTCGAATAAGTCGAACATCTGATTGATGGCTGGAATGGTGCTGGTACTGGTGTAGAATTGATGGATGAGAGGGGTCAGATCTGGAAACTTGAACAAGTTATTATGATATCTAGATTCAGCTCGCTGAGAGCTTTCAGAAAAGTATAATCATGACTTGGTTTGGACAAATTTGGGTCCCACCACGAAAACTACAGTAACCAACTACAGTAACCCGGGAGGAGTTTTAGTTTTCGTGGCGAGACCCGACCTGCTTCAAAAATAGTCATGATTATACTCGTTCAAATCGTCTAGATCAGCTGAATTTGAATATGTAAACATAATTTTATAAAAGCCCTATTCTCATAGCGAAATTTTAAGTTTTTTGAAAAACTGCCAAATTTTTTATTTAGACCCGATTTTTGTGCAATTTCAATATCACATTCAAACTCAGCTCATTGAGAGCTTCCAGAAAAATATAATCATGCCATGGTTTGAACTAATTTGGGTCCCACCACGAAAACTACAGTAACCCTGAGGAATTCCAGTTTTCGTGGTGAGACCCACAATTGCTTCAATTCCATATCATGATTATACTTTTTTGAAAGCTCTCGACTATCTGATTCTTCTGGTTTTGATTTGGTGGCCTAGTTTTGGGTTTCTAGGCCACCGAGTTCAGTTTTCGATTGATCACCAATCCTAGTCATGATTATACTCATTTGAACCGTTTTGAAACGCTGAATTCAAAAATTTAGTTTTCAGATTGCACAAATAAAAACGGAGCAAGTTATGACTAGTTTTGTGTTTTCAAGATTTTCGAAAAGTTTCGGAAATCCGTAACTTTGGTAATTTTTGGTGTTTTACAGTGATTTTTAGCTTAAAAGATAGAAAATTTTCTGGATTTTTTGGGAAAATAGGAAAAATAGTGTTTACCTGTCTCCCATATCAACATCGCCGGTTCCTTCTCCTTCTTCTCCTCTTCTTTCCGTTGCATTCTGATACTTGGTCTCTTCTGCTTCACTTTCATCAATTTGGGCGGTCCAGTCGGCACTGAAACTCTCTCCGAATGCTCCTTCTTTGTCTCCAGAAGCACACATCCTTCATCTGATTCTTCTTCTTCTTTTATAACTGGTGACTCCTGCTCCTTATTCCCAAGTGTCCTTTGCAAAACACGAAACCCATGGGTTTCAGAGAGTACCCATGTGGATGACATCTGAAATTTAGGAAAAAAATGGAATGAATTGAGATAGAAAGAAGAAAAAACAAGTTTGAGCGTAAAAACAAAAAAGAAAAAAAACGATTCTCCCCGGCCGGGAATTGAACCCGGGTCTCGCATGTGACAGACGCGGATACTCACCACTATACTACCGAGGACACGAGTGAACGAGGGCGCGGAGGGCGTATAAGAAAGCGGCGGGGGGAGAGAGCAAGGGGGAGGAGAATGTACCGTGTGTGCGCACTCGATAGACAGTGCGCGAGTGCGCTCTATTGAGACGCGAGGGGGGCGGAGTCAGGCGTTGGCACCGTGCCAACTTTTGAAGTTGAGCTCGGATTTTGCCATAAATTAGAAGGTATACTAATTAGACCATGAGGATTTCGATTCTCCATTCAGAATTTGCAAATTCTCACTGCAAAGTGGAGATATGGCCTGGCTCTTTAGGGTAATTAAGGAATTCGCGGATTCTGATGACAGATTTGAAATCCTTAGGATTGACTTAGTCTCATAGCACCGGAACTGATTAGATATGAAGCGAGAAAACGGGAGAAAAACGGAAGGAAAAGAGGAAAAAATGAGAAGAATGAATAAGATGAGCACTCAATAACTGCCGTCAATACACACGATGCGGCGGGGAAACAATGAACAGGGGTATAACCTAATAGACCCTTCTAGCGGTTTCTTTTTTCCCAGGGAAACGGACAGATTCCCACGTCATCAATACGTGATGACAGGAGGTGTACCAGTTTTGTACTATTACGCCAAGAACTGGAAAACTTGGTACATATTATCTGCCAAGTTACTACATAAGTCACTTATCTTCTGAATGTAAAGAAAGTCAAACAATTGAGTTCAGTATACAGTACCGGACAAAAAGGTATCAACTTTGGCCGTTTTCAGTGTAACTTTGTCAGTGTATTTCGGTGTCATCTGATTGTCCGACAAACTCAATTTTGTATGAGTTGGACAGAGCAAAAATAGAACATTATTTTTGTAGTTGACCATTTTTTTGTATGGACACTACCATGAAAGTTACAGGTAAAGAAACCCATTACTTCCTGAAATCGACTAATAGCGAAATTTTGGAGCTTTTCACTTTGACACCCTACAACTTTCTAGGGAGTATCCATACAAAAAAATGGTCAACTACAAAAATGATGTACTATTTTTGCTCTGTCCAACCCATACAAAATTGAGTTTGTCGGACAATCAGATGACACCGAAATACACTGACAAAGTTGGTCATTTTCAATTGAAAACAGGCAAAGTTGACACCTTTTTGTCCGGTACTGTACCTTACACTACATGTGGAGAGTTTAGAATGAAAAATTAACAAGTACTTAGGGACCGCAATGAACGTGGGCGGAGTTATTCATTTTCTTCTCTTGAGACGTCATTTTGAGATTATCGAAATGTTTGGTGGACTGCCCTGAGAGCCCTGAACGCTAAAACAGGACGAAAACTTTTGACCCCTATGTAATCGAGTACGTAGAATTCGATGAACACACTTTCGTTTCACCCAAATGTTTAGTTTTCTTAGAAAAGTGAAAAAAAAATTTGCTTCGAACAGAAAAATGTCACGTTGAGATCGTTGTAGGTCAGACTCGCATCGTTTTTTCACTGTTTCTAGTAGTTCTTGACAACTCTAATAGGTTTTGAAAGAAAATTTAATTTTCGTGTTGTAGAATTTTTTGGGAGCCAGCTGAACTTCGAGGCATCACTTCAAAAAATTTACAGTGATTACCTATATATTTTCTGACATATTGTTTTCGGAAATCTCTTCATGTACCTGGGGCCAAGATTTGGAAAGCGCTTGATTCGTAAAATGTGGTTTTTTCGGTGTCGGAAGACAACAGATTTAAATAGAAAAGTAGTTTTTCCGACAGTTCAGGTTAATGCAAGTCAGACTCGCATCGTTTCTCGACGGAATCAGAATCTACGCAAAATTTCGATCTAGACCCACTTAGAAATTAAAAAATCCGTATTGTAGAACTTTAGATATTTGATGTTTTATCTCGATTTAGATGCTGAATATCCTTCAAAAAATTCTTTTGAATTTTAAAAAATCACGTCAAAAATATATTTTCCTATTATCAGCGTCACATTTGTGCTCATTTAGTTCAGTGGATAACACGCTGGGGTTTTATTCAAAAGGTTTCTGGTTCGAACTTTTCGGAATTTTGCAAAAAAATGATGGATTGAACGTGAAAACAGAAAATATTTTTTGCGTGGTCAGGAAAACAAAAGAATTCCCCAAGAGAAATTCAGTAGAAGCATTGCCTCACAAAATGGCATGTAACTTCGGAGAGTGTGAATATTTTCGGGAAAATTTTTGGGAATGTACTTCCATTCAACTGAAGAACAGGCCAGGATGAAAATTTTAATGGAAAATTGGGTTTGAAAAAAATGTTGCGGTCTCTACAAGTACTTAATTGAAAAAAAAATTTCAAAAAAAACATTTTTTTCACGGAGAAAAGTTGAGTTCGGAATCAATAAAAAAGTTGTGATTTTTTCTGGAAAAAAAAGAATTAAGAAGCAATTTATGATGTTTTGCAGAAAAGAAATGGAAAAGTGTCTCTAGAAAAGAATTTTATTTCAGATTCGGAATCTATGGACTCGAAAGTATCAAGGGCTTTTTTTCCTATCTGTATTATTATAAATTCACAGTCTGCCACCGGAATTTGTTCGAATGGGTCTCGTAGTTGAAATGGGTGAAAAACCGTAGTAGAGTACAGAGTTGCATAGAAGTGAAAAATTCCTTATCCGGAAGTCGGAAGTGAATTTCCTTAACCGGAAGTCGGAAGTCGGAAGCGATTTTTGTTATCCGGAAGTCGGAAGTCGGAATGGAAAAAATTCCCGGAAGTCGGAAGTCGAAAGTGATTTTTGTTATCCGGAAGTCGGAAGTCAGAAGTTGGAATTTCATGCAACTCTGGTAGAGAACGGTTTTTCACCCATTTCAAATACGAGACCAGGGCTGTGCGAAAAATTTTTCGGACGAAAAATTTTCGGATAATTTTCGAAAAAACCGTTTCAGGCCTGATTTCATGCCTGACAATGAAATTTTAAAAAATTTAGTAACATAAATAGAAATTTTGAACTCAAAACAGGTTTCTGTGGGAGTCTTTCCTTGAAATAATTACAGTTTTCATACAATTTCAAGTTTTTTGTCTCCGAAAAACGCTTTTTTTCAGATAGTTTTCTTGAAACTTTTTTTTTCGGTTTTTTCGGTACGAAATTTTCGAATATTTTTCGGAAAAGTTTTTTCGCACAGACGAGACCCATCCCAACAAATTCCATGCGCCTTTAAAAAAAAAGAAGTTTTTTTATAAGAAAATATATCAGGTCGGCACATTTCTTACAACTGCGCTCCACCGAAACCCCCCTTGAAAAGTGTCATTTTTTTCTCTGAGTCTCTCGATTTCGCACATAATTTTCTCGCGGTTTCGGTGGAGCGCGGTTGTGAGAAGTGTGTCGTGCTAATAGAGCTAAACACTAGTTCATCCAAAATGTGTTGAATTTACGGTTTTGATAATAACCCAGCCGTCACGATGATTTTCCACAGAGCTATAAATCAGAGTTGTGCGGAAACGATTTTTTCTAAAACGGAAGTCGGAAGGCGGAAGTGAAAAAACGCCCGGAAGTCGGAAGTAGATTTTTTTCGAAAATATTCCAAATTGCAAGAGAAAAATCATAAAATTCGCTAAAATCATTGGAAAATTGGTTTTTGGCTGTAGAAAAGCCTATTTTCTATCGGAACGGGCCGGGTCACAGTACAAAAATTTGAACATTTGAAGTTTTTTGAAATTTTTTTTTTCGCAAAAAAAGTCGAATTTTCGACTATGTTTTTACATATCGATAAAACTCAAGTGTACATAGGATTTTTGACTATTTTTGATGAAAATTTCAAAAAATTTCAAAAAAAAATTTTTTTTAATTGTGCTCATTTTTTGACTCCGGGCCGACCCATATTTTGCAAGTATGATTTTTTCGTGTATTTCTGCTTTTTTTTTCACAGTGTTGGAATGACGGAAGTCGGAATTCCGAGCAACTCTGCTATAAATGTTCCACTTTACGATACAGTTGAAAATTCATATTGGGAATTTTTTTTCCCGTTAATCGCTTTCGTGTCTTCTGTACTTTGTACATTCAGAAGATAAGTGACTTATGTAGTAACTTAGTACATAATATGTGCCAAGTTCTTGGCGTAATAGTACAAAACTGGTACACCTCCTGTCATCACATATAGATGATGTGGAAATGTTTCCCTGGGAAAAAAGAAACCGCTAGAAGGGTCTATTAGGTTATACCCCTGTTCATTGTTTCCCCGCCGCATTGTGTGTATTGACGGCAGTTATTGAGTGCTCATCTTATTCATTTTTCTCATTTTTCTATTTCCTTCCGTTTTTCTCCCGTTTTCTCGCTTCATATCTAATCAGTTCCGGTGCTATGAGACTAAGTCAATCCTAAGGATTTCAAATCTGTCATCAGAATCCGCGAATTCCTTAATTACCCTAAAGAGACAGACCATATCTCCACTTTGCAGGGAGAATTTGCAAATTCTGAATGAAGAATCGAAAGCCTCATGGTCTAATTAGTATACCTTCTAACTTATAGCAAAATCCGAGCTCAACTTCAAAAGTTGGCACGGTGCCAACTCTGACTCCGCCCTCCTCGCGTCTCAATAGAGCGCACTCGCGCATTGTCTATCGAGTGCGCACACACGGTACCTTCTCTTCCCCCTTGCTCTCTCCCCCGCCGCTTTCTTATACGCCCTCCGCGCCCTAACACTCGTGTCCTCGGTAGTATAGTGGTGAGTATCCGCGTCTGTCACATGCGAGACCCGGGTTCAATTCCCGGCCGGGGAGAATCGTTTTTTTTCTTTTTTGTTTTTACGCTCAAACTTGTTTTTTCTTCTTTCTATCTCAATTCATTCCATTTTTTTCCTAAATTTCAGATGTCATCCACATGGGTACTCTCTGAAACCCATGGGTTTCGTGTTTTGCAAAGGACACTTGGAATAAAGGAGCAGACGCCATCAGTTATAAAAGAAGAAGAAGAATCAGAAGGATGTGTGCTTCTGGAGACAAAGAAAGAGCATTCGGAGAGAGTTTCAGTGCCGACTGGACCGCCCAAATTGATGAAAGTGAAGCAGAAGAGACCAAGCATCAGAATGCAACGGAAAGAAGAGGAGAAGAAGGAGAAGGAACCGGCGATGTTGATATGGGAGACAGGTAAACACTATTTTTCCTATTTTCCCAAAAAATTCAGAAAATTTGCAATCTTTCAAGCTAAAAATCACTGAAAAACACCAAAAATTACCAAAGTTACGGATTTTCGAAACTTTTCGAAAATCTTGAAAACACAAAACTAGTCATAACTTGCTCCGTTTTTATTTGTGCAATCTGAAAACTAAATTTTTGAATTCAGCGTTTCAAAACGGTTCAAATGAGTATAATCATGACTAGGATTGGTGATCAATCGAAAACTGAACTCGGTGGCCTAGAACCCAAAACTAGGCCACCAAACCAAAACCAGAAGAATCAGCTAGTCGAGAGCTTTCAAAAAAGTATAATCATGATAGGGAATTGAAACAATTGTGGGTCTCACCACGAAAACTGGAATTTCTCAGGGTTACTGTAGTTTTCGTGGTGAGACCTAAATTAGTTCAAACCATGTCATGATTATATTTTTCTGGAAGCTCTCAACGATCTGAGTTTGAATGTGATATTGAAATTGCACAAAAATCGGGTCTAAATAAAAAATTTGGCAGTTTTTCAAAAAACTTTAAAACTCGCTATGAGAATAGGGCTTTTATAAAATTATGTTTACATATTCAAATTCAGCTGGTCTAGACGATTTGAACGAGTATAATCATGACTATTTTTGAAGCAGGTCGGGTCTCGCCACGAAAACTGAACTCCCCTGGGGTTACTGTAGTTGGTTACTGTAGTTTTCGCGGTGAGACCCAAATTTGTCCAAACCAAGTCATGATTATACTTTTCTGAAAGCTCTCAACAAGCTGAATCTAGATATGACAATAACTTTTTCAAATTTCCAGATCTGACGCCTCTCATCCATCAATTCTACACCAGTACCAGCACCATTCCAGCAATCAATCAGATGTTCGACTTATTCGAATCGCCACTCGGAAAAGGATGTTTCGGTGAAGTTTGGGGCGGGGTTTGTAGATTGACAGGGCGGAAATTTGCCATCAAAAAAAGTACAAAATATACACCGGTTGACTCAAAAAACTTTCTAAAAGAGGCAAGAATGTTCCAACGGATTCCAAGAAGTCCTTATATTCTAAAATATTTCAAATCATGGGTGGACACCGATCAGGTGTTCATTCAGACAGAGTTGTGTCACATGAATCTTTCAGATTATTCGAAAAATGGACCAACTGAGGAGATTGAGGTGTGGTGGGTGCTCAAAGACTTGCTCCGTGGACTCGAGCATCTCCATAGAGCGAATTTGCTTCATAACGATATAAAACCAGAGAACTGTCTCTTGAGTGAAGATGGTTTTTGGAAATTGGCAGATTTCGGGTGTAGCTCCGTGAGCTCCGAGCCAATAACCGCTGGCGATGAAGGAGATGGGCGGTATATTGCACCAGAGGTCCTTGCTACCATGACACCCACCAAAGCATCGGATGTCTTCAGTTTGGGTCTTACTGTACTTGAAATCACCACTTATTTGTATATGGTAGCGAATGGGGCGGAGCGTCAGGCGATTCTAAACGGGCAAATTCCAAATCGGTTTTTCAAAAGTGTCTCCTTGGAATTACGCGGATTGTTGGGGCTTATGAAGCACTTGGATCCGGGGGCAAGACCGAATTGTGCAGAGTGTCTAGACCATCCTACTGTAAAGAGGGTACGGTACAGATTTAAATTTTCAGGGTCCGTGAAAATTCTGGTGGACAATGTCAACGATGCGAACGATTCTACCAAGAGAAAGCTGTTCGATGGAAACAACAACAATTTGAAGAAGAGAATGATGTGATATACTTCTTATATTATTTATTGAATGTGATGATTAAATGTGATATTTATATTATATCTGCTTGACCGATTGATTTTACGACAAAGATTTTGAATATAAACATGCATGAGTTTATAATAAAATTGTTTCTTTTTGCGGTTTTTATGCTTTTCCCGGAAAATCCAGAAAAATTTGCTATCTTTTAAGATAAAAATCACTGAAAAACACCTAGAATTGAATAAGTTACGGATTTTCGAAACTATTCGAAAATCTTGAAAACACAAAAGTAGACATAACTTGCTCCGTTTTCATATGTGCAGTCTAAAACTTAAATATTTGAATTCAGCTCCTCAAGACGGTTCAAATGAGTATAATCATGCCATGGTTTGAACTAAATTGGGTCCCACCACGAAAACTACAGTAACCCTGAAGAGCGTGGCGAGACCCAAAATTGGCTTCAAACCGTATCATGATTATACTTTTTTGAAAGCTCTCGACTAGCTGGTTCTACTGGTTTTGGTTTGGTGGCCTAGTTTTGGGTTTCTAGGCCACCGAGGTCGATTTTCGTGATGGGATCTCAATCTAGTCATGATTATACTCATTTGAAGCGTCTTGAGAAGCTGAATTCAAAAATTACATTTTCAAACGGCACACGTAGCAATGGAGCAAGTTATGCCTAGTTTTTTGTTTCCCAAAAATTGAAAAAGTTACGGATTTTCGAAACTTTTCGAAAATCTTGAAAACAAAAACCATGGAGCCCATCGGTCTATCTCAACTTTAGCTTAGTTTTGTAGATCAAATATCCCTCTCCATTTTCGTAATTGACAACTTTTCAATAGCTCCACCCACTTTTGACATACACACCAGAAAAACCAAATCAAACAAAAATAGAAAAAACGATTCTCCCCGGCCGGGAATTGAACCCGGGTCTCGCATGTGACAGACGCGGATACTCACCACTATACTACCGAGAATACGAGGAAACGAGGGCGCGGAGGGCGTATAAGAAAGCGGTGGTGGGAGGGGAGACGACGAGAGGCGCTAGTGATTTCGTATGAAGAAAAGTATGATTTTGGAGGGACTAGTTTTCCGGGAGTTTGGGTTTCTAGGCCACCAATAGAATTTCGTCTTCCAGGAGGTTCTAATAAGTATAATCATGTCTGTCATCGTAGCGGGTTTGGTCTCACCACGATTACTACAGTAACCCTTGAATTTTTCATATTCCAATTATCTGTAAGTCTGTAACCGCGCTCCATTGAAAGTGCTACTATTCGAACAAAAAAGGTTCAACAGATAGGAAACTTTTCTGTTCAAAATAATAAACATCCAGAAAATAGGCAAATTCTGGGTGGAAATAGGAGGAAAGCTTTGAAAAATAAAGGAAAATTGACAATTTTCGGGGAGAATTTGTGCATGGGGAGAAGGGGGGAAAATAGACAAAAAATCGGTCAAAAATCGTTCAAAAATTAATAAAATTGAGTTTTGGCTGGTGGCCAGATTGCAGGTTCTCCGTCGGCTTGTCTCGCGTGTCCCTCTTCGTCTTTGCTCAAAAATCGATCCAAAAGAGTTCGCGATTCGTCCATATACTGGAAAATGGGGGGCGGTTTTGAGGGGGTTTTTGGGGGGAAAATTTTGGAAAATTCCTATTTTTGCTGCATTTTTCATCAATAAAGCTCCAAAATCTAATTATTGACTCGAAAAAAAGAATTTTTACCTTAAAAATCCAATTTTCACCCGAAAAATTATATTAAAAATGCGATTTTCAGCACGAAAAACAGAATTTTCAGCTCAAAATTCAATTTTCCGTTTGATTTCCAGCTCGGTCCATATACTGGAAAATGGGGACGGTTTTGAGGGGGATTTTAGGGGGATTTTCAGCAGAATTTCAGCCGAAAAAACCGAATTTTCAATCCAAAAACAAGCTTTTCAGCTCGGAAACCCAATTTTCTTCTCAGAAAATCCCCATTTTCACACCAAAAACGTTCAATTTTTATTCATTTTTTCATTATACGTGCGAAAAAGTGGGATTTTAGATTGAAAATTTAGGAAAATTCCACGTTTTCAAAGAGAAAAACAGATGATTTTTCTGAATTCAGCTCGAAAAACTGAATTTTAGCTCAAAAATACGATTTTCAATTCGAAAAACTGAATTTCAGCTCGAAAAACGGAATTTTCAGCTCGAAAAACTGAATTTTCAGCTCGAAAATACGATTTTCAATTCGAAAAACTGAATTTTAGCTCAAAAATACGATTTTCAGCTCGAAAAAACGGAATTTTCAGCTCGAAAAACTGAAATTTTCAGCTCGAAAATACGATTTTCAATTTGAAAAACTGAATTTTCAGCTCGAAAATACGATTTTCAATTCGAAAAACTGAATTTTAGCTCAAAAATACGATTTTCAATTCGAAAAACTGAATTTTAGCTCAAAAATACGATTTTCAGCTCGAAAAACGGAATTTTCAGCTCGAAAAACTGAATTTTCAGCTCGAAAATACGATTTTCAATTCGAAAAACTGAATTTTAGCTCAAAAATACGATTTTCAGCTCGAAAAACGGAATTTTCAGCTCGAAAAACTGAATTTTCAGCTCGAAAATACGATTTTCAATTCGAAAAACTGAATTTTAGCTCAAAAATACGATTTTCAATTCGAAAAACTGAATTTTAGCTCAAAAATACGATTTTCAGCTCGAAAAACGGAATTTTCAGCTCGAAAAACTGAATTTTCAGCTCGAAAATACGATTTTCAATTCGAAAAACTGAATTTTAGCTCAAAAATACGATTTTCAGCTCGAAAAAACGGAATTTTCAGCTCGAAAATACGATTTTCAATTTGAAAAACTGAATTTTCAGCTCGAAAATACGATTTTCAATTCGAAAAACTGAATTTTAGCTCAAAAATACGATTTTCAGCTCGAAAAACGGAATTTTCAGCTCGAAAAACTGAATTTTCAGCTCGAAAATACGATTTTCAATTCGAAAAACTGAATTTTAGCTCAAAATACGATTTTCAATTCGAAAACTGAATTTTAGCTCAAAAATACGATTTTCAGCTCGAAAAACGGAATTTTCAGCTCGAAAAACTGAATTTTCAGCTCGAAAATACGATTTTCAATTCGAAAAACTGAATTTTAGCTCAAAAATACGATTTTCAGCTCGAAAAACTGAATTTTCAGCTCGAAAATACGATTTTCAATTTGAAAAACTGAATTTTCAGCTCGAAAATACGATTTTCAATTCGAAAAACTGAATTTTAGCTCAAAAATACGATTTTCAGCTCGAAAACTGAATTTTCAGCTCGAAAAACTGAATTTTCAGCTCGAAAATACGATTTTCAATTCGAAAACTGAATTTTAGCTCAAAAATACGATTTTCAGCTCGAAAAAACGGAATTTTCAGCTCGAAAAACTGAATTTTCAGCTCGAAAATACGATTTTCAATTTGAAAAACTGAATTTTCAGCTCGAAAATACGATTTTCAATTCGAAAAAACTGAATTTTAGCTCAAAAAATACGATTTTCAGCTCGAAAAACTGAATTTTCAGCTCGAAAATACGATTTTCAATTCGAAAAACTGAATTTTAGCTCAAAAATACGATTTTCAATTCGAAAACTGAATTTTAGCTCAAAATACGATTTTCAGCTCGAAAAACGGAATTTTCAGCTCGAAAAACTGAATTTTCAGCTCGAAAATACGATTTTCAATTCGAAAAACTGAATTTTAGCTCAAAAATACGATTTTCAGCTCGAAAAACGGAATTTTCAGCTCGAAAAACTGAATTTTCAGCTCGAAAATACGATTTTCAATTTGAAAAAACTGAATTTTCAGCTCGAAAATACGATTTTCAATTCGAAAAACTGAATTTTAGCTCAAAAATACGATTTTCAGCTCGAAAAACTGAATTTTCAGCTCGAAAAACTGAATTTTCAGCTCGAAAATACGATTTTCAATTCGAAAAACTGAATTTTAGCTCAAAAATACGATTTTCAATTCGAAAAACTGAATTTTAGCTCAAAAATACGATTTTCAGCTCGAAAAACGGAATTTTCAGCTCGAAAAACTGAATTTTCAGCTCGAAAATACGATTTTCAATTCGAAAAACTGAATTTTAGCTCAAAAATACGATTTTCAGCTCGAAAAACGGAATTTTCAGCTCGAAAAACTGAATTTTCAGCTCGAAAATACGATTTTCAATTTGAAAAACTGAATTTTAGCTCAAAAATACGATTTTCAATTCGAAAAACTGAATTTTAGCTCAAAAATACGATTTTCAGCTCGAAAAACTGAATTTTCAGCTCGAAAAACTGAATTTTAGCTCAAAAATACGATTTTCAATTCGAAAAACTGAATTTTAGCTCAAAAATACGATTTTCAGCTCGAAATTCATTTTTCACTTAGATTTTCAGCTTCAAATACCTATTTTCGATAAAAAAGCTCATTTTCAGTGAAATTTTCAGTTGGAAATGTGGTTTTGGGATCAAAAAACCCCATTTTTCATCGTTTTTTTCACCTACCGACACATTTTTGACCATCAGGACGAATTTGGCGACGTGTGGAAGACGACGTTCTGCATTCGAAGACGGCAAATGGGCGACTGCAAAAGAAAATGTCGATTTACGGGCGTAAATCCCCACAATAAACTCACTATCCTCGATATTAATGAAGATTGGCGTATCCTCACGAAGACACATTCGGAAGCGAGACGTCTCTTTTGCCGCCCATTTTTTGTCGACTCCTAGAATTAAAATTGATGAAAATGGATTTAAAAATTGGGGAAAAAGAGGAGAAAACTGACTTCCAGAGCTCGTGACGACTCCATACATGGCGAAACGGAGACACATTGGGGGGAAGATGCAGTGTCTGAAAATAATGATAATTATTTATTAACCAGCCTGTCTTCCCCGCCTTCGGCGGTTAAGCCGGCTGCCCTCTTCTCATTTACGTGGCAACCCTTTTTCAAATGTGTCCGCATGGCCGAGTGGTCTAAAGCGGCGGTCGTGTCCAAAGCACGCCAGTTCGGTTTTGCCCGCTGGCTCAGTTTCTCTTCTCTTTCCAAAACCGTTGCGGACAGCGCCTCAGACAACGCCCAATTGTCTTTTATATATTATTTATTAATTGGGTCTGTAGCAGAGTTGTACGGAATGCGATTTTAGATTTTCCGGAATACGGAATCCGGAACCGGAATGACAAAAAAACCCGGAATTCCGGAATTTCGGAATCCGGAATTTCGGAATGATTCGATAAATTTGCAAGGCCAAATCATTTTTCCAAGTGTTTTAATGATATATAAAGTTTAAAACTACTTTTGAGGTTCAAAACCGAAAAAGAAGTAATGCAGCTGTCTTTAAAACTCAAAAAAATTTTTAAAATTTAAAATTCAGGATTCCGGAAAAAAAAAATTCAAAAAACCGGAATAGGAATGAAAATTTTCATTTTCCGGAATCCGGAATGTCAAAAAACGCGGATTCCGGACAACTATGGTCTGTAGGTGTGTCAGGGGTGGGCGGATGTTCAGCGATTTCCAGTCAAAAATAACAGCGAAAACGTGATTTATGAAAAATTTGGGCATAACTTCCGTGTCATATCGTTATTTTCGAGTGGAAATCGCTAAAAAATCACTGAAAACTCTCTGTTCTGAAAGTTTTCAGTGAGTTTTTAGCATTTTCAGTCAAAAATAACATCAAAAATTACTTTTTTCAAATGGAAAAGTTCGAATTCTAGCTTTAATCAGCCCACTTCGTAGAAAACTCAAATTTTCGACTTGAAAGGCAACATTTTTACAGTTTTTTGGATGTCTGTCTGTGTGTCGACGTGTCCCGATGTCCCAAATTCCGCGAAATTTTTGTTTTTAAGGGCAAAATCCGAGTTTAAGAGCAAAAAACCATAAAAAATGTGATATTTAAAGGAAATTTCAAAATGTCTGTGTGTCTGTCCATCCGGATGTCCATCCTCCTCTACTCACTGGCTATGAATTCGATAGAGTGAACTCGTCAACACCATATCACGACCGCCTGAATCCAAGAATCGAACTTCTGCGAATTCCTCACAATCGACGATGAGAACACGTTGCCATTCGCCGGTGAAACTTCCCTTCTCCTCGTTGACAGCGCACACAGCGAATACGTCACGTTTCTCGTTCATTATGATTTTGCTGAAAATTGATGGGTTTGGGGTAGATTTACGTCGTAAACAGAGTTGAGCGGAATGCGGTTTTTGAAATAGCGGAAGGCGGAAGCGAAAATTGTTTGGCGGAAGGCGGAAGGCGGAAAGCGGAATGGAAAAAAATGCCAAAAGGCGGAAGGCGGAACACAATGTCGCTTTCAAAAATACGATTTTGGCCTTATTTTGTAGTAAAAAACACTAAAATGGTTAAATTTGAGTTATATTGTGTTTTTTTTTTTTGAAAAACACTGATAGCTTTGCTGCAAAAAACCACAAAAATATCAGTAAATTGGAATAGGTGATCAAATTTTTCAAGCTGAGGAAAAAATCTTTAAACAGCGGAAGGCGGAAGGCGGAAAGCGGAAATAGGCAAAATTTTTTGGCGGAAGGCGGAATAAAACATTTTTCGGCGGAGAGCGGAAAGCGGAAGGCGGAATTCCGCTCAACTCTGGTCGTAAATCGACATTATTGAGGAGAGTTGAGAGAAATGCGGTTTTTGAAATGGCGGTAAGCGGGATAAAATGTCATTTTTCAGAAGACGATTTTGGCCTTATTTTGTTGTAAAAAGGTCCTAAAAATGGTCAAATTTTTAAAAAGTTTCGCTTATTTTTGGAAAAAAACTGATAAAATGAATTTTTGCCCATTTTATGCTTATTTTTACAATTTTCAGCTTATTTTTGACTATTTTTAGCACAATTCCCACGAAAAATGTAAGTTTTGACCAATAGACAAATGAAAATCGTTAATTTTTTTGAATTCCAACTCATTTTCAACTGGTTTTCGACAAATTTATGAAGATTTTGAGTGTTTTTTTTTCCTGAAAATTACAAAAAACCGCAAATTTCGTTTCGTTTCAGTAGGAAATTGTAATTTTTGGTTTGAAAAAGAGCTAAACCGTCAAAATGAGCCAAGAACTGCTCTTCCAGACGACTGAAACACAATTGTGTGGTAAACTAAAGGGTTTTATCTGAAATATGAAAATTTGGGCATAACTCCCGTGTCTTCTCGTTATTTTCGAGTGGAAATCGCTGAAAAATCATGGAAAACTGTCTTAAACCAACAAATTTTCGTGATTTTCAGCGGTTTCCAGTCAAAAATAACAGTGTAAACGTGATTTATGAAAAATTTAAGGTAGTTTGTGTTTCTAGGCCAGCGATCTCGTAAATCTACAAAGCAATACGTAAATTCACATTGATAAGGGGTAGATTTACGCCGTAAATCCACACCTACATCTCGTAAACCTACATCTCATCCCGCATCAATGGTTTCCGATTCTTCTGCATCGAGTAGTACGTATCCAATTTCTCGGCGAATCCCGTCAACTCGTCGTTACCGTATAACATCCAATCCGTCGCGTCGACCTCCGCCAATCCAGTCTCCGAACTCCACGGTACATTTTCGTCACGCGCGTTTTTTGCCCGTTCTGCAATCAGAATTTTGAATTTTTGAATAAAAAATCAAGTTGGTGGCCTAGAAAAAGACTCCGAAGACCAATTTATATGGCAAAAATTCGAATTCGAGGCAGTTTTCTGATTCAAAAACCCCCGAAAATCGCCATTTTCATAATAAAACCTTCGAGAAAATCGAATTTTGTCCGGATTTTCACCAAATTTTAAGTCAAATTGGTGGCCTAGAAAAAAGCTAGGCCATCAAATCAAAAACTCACTTGACAATTGGCCGGGCGTACCACTCGTAT
The DNA here is from genome assembly GCF_010183535.1 of Caenorhabditis remanei. NCBI lineage: Eukaryota > Metazoa > Nematoda > Chromadorea > Rhabditida > Rhabditidae > Caenorhabditis > Caenorhabditis remanei. The sequence goes on along the minus strand of NC_071328.1, from coordinate 1,875,659 downwards.
GGACTCTTTGTGCATCGACCCTCCACTGCCAACATGATACGTGCCTTTCCGTCTTCAGAAGGGAATCGATATCTGCAATTTTCAGAGAATTTTTCATGAAATTGGCTCGAAAATCGTCTAAAAATGGATTTTAGGCTGTTTTCTGCGACTTTTTCAGCAAAATTTCATAGTTTTCGAGAGGTTTCTGAACCAGAAACGGACGAAACCGTCTCTGAGTGTCTCAGACTCCGAAAATCGAGTTTCAGATAAAATTATATGGCAAAAATTCAAGTTTTATAGCAGTTTTCTAGCAAAAAGTGGATTCCAGACAGTTTTCTAATCCAAAAAAACCAAAAAAATCGCCAATTTTTATAATAAAACCCTCGAGAAAATTGAAACATCCAAAACCGTGTTTTTATTCACGAAAATCGTAAAAATTCTAACAAAATTCTCTTTTCTCTACGGTTTTTTTTAAGAAAGTTGGCGATTTTCCGGTTTTTGGGTCGAAAAGCTGTCTGAAAATCATCTTTTTGCTAGAGAACTGCTGTAAAACTTGAATTTACCCAAAAAAAAAATAGGTCTGAAACTCGGTTTTCAGAGGATGAGACACTCAGAGACAGTTTTCTCCGTTTCTCGCTCAGAAACCTCTCTGATGATTGGCTTTTTGAGCGATTTCAGCGTCAGAAACTCAGAAAAAATACATAACTTGAGGCAAAAAAAAAAAAAAATTTTATAGCTGTTTCGATCATTTTCAAATAAAAAGTCAGCTTTTCCTTAATTTTTGGCCAAAAATGCTGAAAAACCAGTTTTTGGCGGAGTCCGGTATATTTCCACGAAAAATGCTCAAAATCGCTGTTTTTCAATCTTTTTCGTCTTTTTGAGAGCATCAGAAACACCCAGAATCGTGTTTTATTCACGAAAATCGTAAAAATTGTAACAAAATTCCCTTTTCTCTACGGTTTTATTAAGAAAGTTGACGTTTTTCCGGTTTTTGGGTCGAAAAACCGTCTGAAACTATCTTTTTGGTCGAAAAACAGCTGAAAATGACTAATTTTCTCTAAATTTTTCAGTTTTTATGGGCTAAAACGCGTCTGAAACAGCGGAAATCGCGTTTCTCTGGATGAAATCTACGAACTTCTCAACCAACTCATCAATCGATAACATGGGAATCTGATTCAACCGTGGATTCCACTCATCCGGTTCCAACTGTGAAAAATTTGGAACTGTAAAAAATCGTTATTTTCGAGTGGAAATAACCGGAAAATCACTGAAAACCGTCTTGAACCGACGATTTTTCGTGATTTTCAGCGATTTCTAATCAAAAATAATAGTGGAAACGTGATTTATGAAAAATTTGGGCATAACTTCCGCGTCTCCTTGCTATTTTTGAGTGGAAATCACTGAAAACTCTCTGCTCTGAAAGTTTTCTGTGAGTTTTTAGCATTTTCAGTCAAAAATAACGTCAAAAATTGCTTTCTGATCATTTTCAGATAACTTTTTCAGTTTTTATTAGCTAAAACGCGTCTGAAACAGCGGAAATCGTGTTGTTCTGTATCAAATCTACGCACTTCTCTCCCAACTCATCAATCGACAACATGGGAATCTGATTCAATCGTGGATTCCACTCATCCGGTTCCATTTGTGGTGTCATAGAGTCCTTCGAGAACAACTCATTCTCCTTATCCATTCTCTCCTCCTCCTCCAAATCATCCGTCTGCTTCCAGTCGCCGGGAAGATTTCTATGAATATCCAATGGATTTTCTGGGATGAGATCCTTTTCAGCCACTTCAAATATCTCATGAAATGCAGCATCATACATATCCAAACACACAATTTCAGGTGGAGATAGATCAGTTGGAATCTCTTCTTGAGATGATTCCATATCATTCTGATCTCCAGTTTCATCCTCTTCCTCTTTCGCTGACAACGTTCCATCTTCTAATAGAACGGCACTTTCGAGCATTTGAGCAATGCAAACTGTTCGATTCGTTTCCACTATATCCGGCTCGATTCCATATAATTTACACGGAATCGGTCGAGCGTAGTCATTGAAAACGACGGTGGAAAGAACGACGTCTAGTTTCAGTTTTTGATAATTCGCGAGGATTTGAGCGAGTTTGAAGCATATCTTGGGTGTCCACACTGGTTTTGTCTGGAAAAATGAAAATTTGGGCATAACCAGGGATGTGCCTATGAAGGCGCTTTGGGCGCTGAGAAAATCAAAAGTGTGCGAAAACGCGAAAAGAGAGTGTGTGTAGAATCGAGAGACGATGTCTGGCGAGGGGGACTAGTTTCCGCTTCGGCCACGGCAAAAATGCGTTTATTGCTCACTCTTAGTTTCAAGCGACCAATCAGCGTTCGGCGAGAGACTCCGCCCCTTTCAATCAGCCAATCAGCGCGAGATTGGCCAGATCTCGTCTCTCCTTTTCACACACTCTCTCTTTTCGCATTTTCGAGCTTTTTCATCACACTTTGAAGAAATGCGAGGCGCTCAACGCCACCCAGGCACATACCTGGGCATAACTTCCGTATCCTTTCGTTATTTTCGAGTGGAAATTGCTGAAAATTCACTGAAAACTGTCCTGAATCGACAATTTTCCACGATTTTAAGCGATTTCCAGTCGAAAATAACGGTGGAAGTCCAAAAAAACTCGAATTTATGAAAAATTGGGCATAACTTTCGTATCCTTTCGCTATTTTCGAGTGGAAATCGCTGAAAATTCGATTTCTCAAGATTTTCAGCAATTTCCAGTCAAAAATAACAGTGGAAACGTGATTTATGAAGAATTTGCGGTGATTTGGGCTGCCGAACTTTTTCAGTTTGGGTTTCTAGGAACCACTCGTAAATCTACACAAAGGTCGTAAATTCACATCAGTAACTCATAATCGGAGTGGATTTACGCCGTAAACCACACCACACAGTTATGAAAAATTTGGGCATAACTTTCGTATCCTTTCGCTATTCTCGAGTGGAAATCGCTGAAAAATCACAAAAAAGTTTTCTGTGAGATTTTAGCGTTTCCAGTCAAAAATAACATCAAAAATGTTGTTTTTTCAATTAGAGAAATAAAAATGTTCGAATTATAGTTTTTTCCAGCACAGAATTCCAATTTCATGGAAAAATTCAAATTTTCGACTTGAAAATCACAATTTTCTGGCAAAACGTGAATTCCAGAATGTTTAATCGGAAAATCACTAACTTTCAACACTGAAAATCTTATCTGAAATTGATCAACAATCTACAAAACCGTTTTTTCGCTTTAAATTATGGATTTTTATCACTTTTTTCTGACATTTCGTAGAAAAATTCAAGTTTTCAAACTTGAAAAGCCCACTTTTCAGTCAGTTTTTCTGGAAATTAAAAATTTGGGCATAACTTCCGTATCCTTTCGCTATTTTCGAGTGGAAATCGCTGAAAAATCACTGAAAACTGCCCTGAACCGACAATTTTTTTGTGATTTTCAGCAAATTCCAGTCGAAAATAACGGTGGAAGCCCAGAAACCCTGAATTTATGTAAAATTTGGGCATAACTTCCGTATCATCCCGTTATTTTCGAGTGGAAATCGCTGAATAGTCACTCAAAACTGTTCTGCAAGTTTTCTGTGACTTTTCAACGGTTTTCAGTCAAAAATAACATCAAAAATCGATTTTAAAATGAGAATTTTCAAATTCCCCGCCCTCGGAGACTGCCGGATAGACACCGAACATTGAGATCTGAATAGCCTGTATAGATCTGAATAGATCAAATGATTCGTCAAAAAGTCAGAAAAAGGGACAAAAATGCATACTGTGAGGCGAGAAACGGTTTTACAGCTTGTTTTTCGAATTCTTATCGATTTCAGATAACTTTTTCAGCTTTTATGGGCTAAAACGCGTCTGAAACAGCCGGAATAATGTATTTTTGCACAAAAATCGTGATAATTCTTACAGAATTCACTATTATGAAAGTTGGCGATTTTACAGCCGAAATCGTGCTTTTCTGATACAAATTTTGTAGAAAATTCAAATTTTCGACTTGAAAATCACACTTTTTTAATTAAAAATTCAAATTTCCCGCTCCTACTCACAACTTCAATATCATCAGAAACCGCCGGATAGACACCGAACATTGAGATCTGAATAGCCTGCCACGGATAGAACATCCAATGTTCATCCATCTCGGCAAGGCACTCTTTCTTCACCCAAGCCACTGTGGCGTCGTCGATAAAAAAGATTTTAATGAGTTTTCGCTCATTTTCCGGTTCGACGATACGACAACGACGGTAGACACGCTCATCGATGGGAGCTATGGCGTAGTCGTTGACTTTGAAGGTTTTCTGTGGTTTTAGCTCGAATCTGGAAGAAAATTTGATGGTTTTTGGGGGAGAAAATGAAAATTTGGGCATAACTTCCGTGTTTTCGCGTTATTTTCGAGTGAAAATCGTTGAAAATTCACTAAAAACCGCCTTGAACTGACAATTTTCGTGATTTTCAGCGATTTCCAGTCAAAAATAACAGTGGAGTTTCAAAAAATCTGACTTTTTGAAAAATTTGGGCATAACTTCCGTGTCTTTTCGTTATTTTTGAGTGAAAATCGCTGAAAAATCACTGAAAACTGTCCTGAACCGACAATTTTCGTGATTTTCAGCGATTTCCAGTCAAAAATAACAGTGGAAACGTGATTTATGAAAGAATTTTCCGTTTTCCAGAGGAAAATAGTTGGGCAAATACTCATTTACTACCTTACTCATTTACTACCATTTACTCATTTACTACCGTTTGCTCATTTACTACTATTACTCATTTACTACTTTTTACTCATTTACTACTTTAGAGCGATATGCTGGGATTCAGTTTTCACCATTCTCTTAGGCTTAGGTTTCTTAGAAATTCGGAAAAACTGACGAAAACGGTTATTCATCGTATTTGTCAATTGTTTTCCGAATTTCTAAGAAACCTAAGCCTAAGAGAATGGTGAAAAGTGAAGTAGTAAATGAGCAGTACGGTAGTAAAAGAGTAAAAGTAGTAAATGAGCAGTACGGTAGTAAATGAGTAAATGGTAGTAAAAGAGTAATGGTAGTAAATGAGTAAGGTAGTAAATGAGTAAATGGTAGTAAAAGAGTAATGGTAGTAAATGAGTAAGGTAGTAAATGAGTAGGTAGTAAATGAGTATTTGCCAAATAGTTGTAATTTGGGACGAAATCTACAAAAAAAATCGATTTTTTTCTTATTTTTCGACCAAAAATTCAGTTATTTAATAATTTTCAGACAATTTTTCATCAAGATCAATATTGACGATTTTCAGCTTCTTTTCCTTCGTTCAGAGGAAAAATGTGTTTCATACAAATTTATTTGACAAAAATTCAATTTTTATGCGATTTTCAGCAGTTTTTCTAGTAAAAAGTGAGTTTTTCTCAATTTTCAACTCACGGTTCTCTGAAAGTCAGCGTATTATCTGTAATATGGTTCTCAAGGCGAACCCAAATGCGTGATGGCGACTCGGCACGGAGGAACTCGACGTTTGCAGTGCGGTTGAGAACGATGCGTTTGATCTGAATGAGAAATTTGGGGACTTTTTTTTAGGAAAAAATGTGAAAAATTGTCCATTTTTGGGTAAAAATATGGAATTTTCGAGAAAAATGTGCATTTTTCACTAAAAATGTCGAATTTTCAAGAAAAATAGTCATTTTCCGCTAAAAATGTCAAATTTCTGAGAAAAATGCGCATTCTTCACTCAAAAAAGTCGAATTTTCAAGAAAAACAGGCATTTTCAGCTCAAAAATGTCAAATTTTCAAGAAAAATGGACATTTTTCACTCAAAAATATCGAATATTCAAGAAAAATGGACATTTTTCACTCAAAAATATTGAATTTTCACACAAAACTGTCAAAGTTATGAGAAAAACGTGCAGTTTTCACTTAAAAATATAGAATTTTCAATAAAAATTCGCATTTTTCACTTAACAATATTGAATTTTCACTCAAATCTGTCACTTTTTCGCTAAAAAATGTGGAATTTTCGACAAAAATAGAAAAAAGTTCATTTTTTGTTCATAAATGTTAAATTTTCGAGAAAAAATAGCATTTTTCATTCAAAAATGTCAAATTCTCGTGAAAAATTCGCATTTTTCACTCAAAAATATTGAATTTTCACACAAAACTGTCAAAGTTATGAGAAAAACGTGCAGTTTTCACTTAAAAATATAGAATTTTCAATAAAAATTCGCATTTTTCACTTAACAATATTGAATTTTCACTCAAATCTGTCACTTTTTCGCTCAAAATGAGGTATTTTCGATAAAAATAGAAAAAAGTTCATTTTTTGTTTATAAATGTTAAATTTTCGAGAAAAACTAGCATTTTTCATTCAAAAATGTCAAATTCTCGTGAAAAATTCGCATTTTTCACTCAAAAATATTGAATTTTCACACAAAAATGTCAAAGTTATGAGAAAAAACGTGCAGTTTTCACTTAACAATGTCGAATTTTCTAGAATTCTCACCTTTGCGACTCCAGTTTTAACATCAATTCCATCTAGATGCATCTTTGGATCTTTTTTTACAATACTACCCGAAGCATCTTTTTTTTCGGTGTCAAGATCTGCGATCGGCTCGTCGGGACCAGGAAAAACCTCTTCTGTTAGGCGTAGGCCAACCGAAAGCATCTCGTGATGACTGAAAAAGTGAAATTATTGAAGAGAGTGTTGCGGTATTGCTCACTATAAAAAGGGGAGGGGGAAAATTTCGTAATCAGACTTTTTGGAGTGTTTTTTTGGTGTTTGAAATGATTTTTTGAGCAGAATTTGATAATTTCGAGTAATTCTACTTGAAAATTGAGAAAAATCGATAAATTTAATGAAGAAAAGCTGGAAATTTGCAAATATTTGGCGGTGAAAATTCAAAAAAATTCAAATAAAATCATCATTTTAAAGGCGCATGGCTTTCAGTGGAAGTTGGGTCTCGGAGCGATTTACAGAAGTACTGTAATTAATATTTCAGTTTTTGCAGTAGGGAAAATTAAAAATTCAATGATTTCACTAGTTGAAAATACGGAAAAAGTACTTTAAAAAATGTAAAATATGCTATATTATTTTTTAGAAACAAGAAACATTAATGAAATTAGCCAAAAAATAGCTTAATTTTAAGATTTAAAAGACTTTGACAGAGTTTAAAATTTAAAGGCGCATAACAGTATTCTGTCTCGGGTCTCGACACGATTTTGAAGGGTACGGTGGATTTTTCAAGATTCCACGATTTTTTCGATTTTATTCGAATTTTCCCCGATTTTCTGCTTTTTCCCGGTGTTTTTTCGATTTCTCTTTGTAGTTTTTCGGCGCAAACGGCGTCTTTTTGACGTATTTGCGGCGCGTTGACACTCTACCCGTTCTGTGTGTTTCGAAAATAAAGTTTTTATTCTTTTTTGGTTTTCTGGTCGAAAATTGTGTGATTTTCCAGGTTTTAATAGTTTTTTCTTGGATTTTGAATGAATTTTTGAATTCTAGACGATTTTTTATGTGATATCGATTTTTTTCCGTAAAGTTTTGAGAGAAAATCATGACGAAATTCATTTTTTCACTGGAAAAAAAAAAGATTTTTTCTCGATTTTCATCAAATTTCAGTGGTTTTTATAGATTTTTTCGCCTCTTTTATCGATTTTCAGCTGTCGGTTGCCATGACATCATCTTGAGCCCACCGGCTTCCCTTTTTTTTTTGGTTTTTTCTCTCTCTCTCCCTCTCATTTTTCAATAAAATTTTAAGATTTCTCTGTTTTGCGCACCTTCTTCCCAGAATCAATCAATAGAATGATGCGGAGTCATTATCCATGTGCACAGATAGGCTGCGGGTTGAAAGTGTGCAAAAAACTCGGGAAAACGAGCATTTGAATATGAATTTTGACTAATTTTAGGCGGAAAAATGTCGAAAATCGATGAGAAACGAGTCGTCGATGAGGATGGAGAAGTGAAATCGGACGGTGCGACGTCGTCGGATGAGAAGGCGTCAGATTCCGATGATCAGAAGAGAGTCAGAACGGATTCAGAGCGCTCGGGAAGAGGTACGCTGAAAATTCATCCAAAATTCCAGATTTTTCACCTTTTCATACTAAAAACCCGTTTTCAGACGAGAAAAAATAAGCAAAATCGCTGAAAATTTATTCAAAATTGGTATTTTGAGTTAAAAAATTACAATTTTGACTCAAAAACTCTATAATTGTTGAGATTTTCACACTTTTTCACTCCAGAAACTCATTTTTTTCCAGTTTTGGTGGAAATCTCTGAAATTCCAAACAAATTTGGTATTTTGACACAAAAAAATCCGGATTTTGACCCCTTTTCCCACCAAAAGATAATTTTCCCCCATTTTTCAGGTTTAAATAAATCGCTGAAAATTCGTCCGAAATGGGTATTTTGACCCAAAAATTCGAGATTTCTACACTTTTTTACTCCAGAAACTCGTTTTTTTTTTTCCAATTTTGGTTGAAATCGCTGAAATTTCAAACAAAATGGATATTTTCACTCAAAAATTCCATAATTTCCTCTCTTTTTCACTCCAGAAACTCGTTTTTTTTTCCAATTTTGGTTGAAATGGCTGAAATTCAAACCAAATTTGATATTTTGACACAAAAATTCCGGATTTCCTCACTTTTTCACTACAGAAACAATTGTTTTTTACAAATTTCTGTTGAAATCTCCAAAATTTCATCCAAAATGATTATTTTTACTCGAAAATTCCCGAATTTTCTCACTTTTTCACTCTAGAAGCAATTTTTTTTCCAATTTCGGTTGAAATCACTGAAAATCCCTCCAAAATTAGGTATTTTTAGTCGAAAAACTGTCATTTTGGCTCAAAAAATCCACTTTTTCATTCAAAACCCATTTTCAGACAAGAAAAAGAAGCATAAGAAGGAGAAAAAGCACAAAAAGGACAAAAAACACAAGAAAGAGAAGAAACATAAGAGAGAAAAAGAGCGTGAAGAGGAGGAGCCGCCCGTGAAAAGACGAGTCACTGAAGACGATCGAAGAGATTCGGATAGGAGACAACGCAGTCCGGTGAGTACAACAGATATTTTTATGCTGAAAAATTGAATTTTGTGGCTATTTCTGACCCGAAAAATCAATTTTTAAGGGATTTTTGGTAGAATTCAGGTCGGAAAATTGTGTTTTTCCTTGAAAAACCGAAAATTTTAGTGAAAAATTGTTGAAAGTTGACCCAATTTCAACTTTTTCTTCTAAAAATTAAGATATTCGATTATTTCGCTCATTTTTGCTCTGAAAAATGGTTTTTGTGATATTTTTGATCCGAAAAATTGAATTTTTAGTAGAATTTTTGTCGGAAAATTTGAGATTTTTCTCTCATTTTTTCAGTTAGACATGTTGCTTTTTTAACGAAAAAAAAACGAAAATTTGATCAAATGTCAACTTTTTCTTTTAAAAATATAGAAATTGTTCTCAAAAATTCAATTTTTCACTTGAAAAATGACCAGAACAGCTAAAATATTCGATTTTTTATGAAAAACAAGTAGAAAATTCGAGATTTTCTCATTCTCTCATTTAGAAATGTTATTTTTGAACGAAAAAACTAAACATTTTAGTGAAAAATTGTTGAAAACTGACCATTTTGCATATTTGTCGACCAAAAATTGTTGTTTTCCAGAGTTTTTAATGGAAAAACTCTAATATTTGCTGATTTTTAATGTTTTTGCATTTAAAAACTCACAATTTTCTCCGATTTCTAATCGAAAAGTTGAAAATTTTTTAATTTTGGGGTTTTTTGTCACCGTAAACCCCACTAAAACAGATTTTTGACCCGAAATTGCTCGAAAATTGAGTTTCTCACTTGAAAAATGACTGAAAAAGCCCAGATTTCTGAGGTTTCCACCCAAAAAACCGCCCATTTTTTTGCAGTTCGACGATCGAAGTGGGCGTGACTCTGAAAGAAGGCGGAGCCCTGTGAGACGAGCTCGATCGGAGAGTGCAGAGAGGCGAGATCGAGAGTTGAGAGAGCGTAGAGAAGCAGAGAGACGAGAGAGATCACAGGAGAGACGAGAGACGCAGAGAAGAAGAGGAGATGATACGAGGAGATACGATGGAGGCTCCAGAAGACGTCCGACGTCTCCGGATATGAGAGATGCACGGAATGTGAGAGATGATAGAAGACGTCGACGTGGGGATTCTGAAGAATTCAGTAGAAGACGTGACGATAGAAGACGTGGAGAAGATGACGTGGAGGAGAAGAAGATCGTTGAGTGGACGATGGATTCGGATTCAGATGACGAGCAGAAGAAGATTGAGGAGGCTAGGAAGCGACGGATGCAGATATTGAAGAAGATTGAGGGAGTGGAGAATAATGGGGAGAATGTACGTTTTACAGGGGGAATTTGAGCTGAAAATTTTGATTTTTGGCGGTTTTTGCGCTGAAAAATGGTATTTTTGGGTAGAAAACTGTGTTTTTGACTTGAAAATTTGTATAAAAATGGAAAAAATCAGTGAAAATGCTACCAACGACTGATTCCCCCCCCCCCCCCCCCCCCCCCCCCCAAATCGCTCTATGTTCCTCACCGCTTCGTTGATTTTCTGAAGACTGGTGATTTTATGTGAGCGAATAGAGAGAACTAATTCGGTCATTAGCGGTGCTCATCATCGGTCAATTTTCACGATATGGCTGATTGGATAATGACTACAAACTACACTTTTCTAGGGGAGAAAATTCGAGATTTTTTGGAGTTTTCAATTTCTATTTTCCTTCCAGACTCCACGCGAGGATAACAGCAGTACACCGAGAAGTGAGGCGGTCGGAAGTAAGAAAACCGACGAATCCGAGGATAGTAGCTCTGATTCAGATGACGATGACGATGATGATGAGGATAAACAGTTGGCCGAAGCGAGACAACTCATCAAATCGGTAAGAAATGGGCTAAAAATCGTTATTTTTTGCAGTTTTTATGACAAAAATCGAGTTTTTGTGATATTTTTCACCTGAAAATGCTCAAAAATTATCAATATCAATGCTTTTTGCTGTAAAGTGACTGAAATTCTAATTTTTAAGAGATTTTTTGAGCTTTTCCGCGCCAAACGCGCCCCAGATACTGAAAAGTGCTGAAACTATCAATAATCTTCGGAATACCCTCAAAAACGCGTCAAACGCGCCCCAGACAGTGAAAATTTTGCATTTTCTAGCCTCAGCTAGAAATTTCAACCAAAAACGCGCCAAACGCACCCCAGCCACCAAAAAGTGCAGAAACCCTCAAAAATCTTTGGAAATCTCTTTAAAACGCGCCGAACGCGCCCCAGTCACCCAAATTTTGGAATTTTCTCATCGTTGGCGTTTCATTTTTGAGTCTCAGCTGTAAATATCCAACCGAAACGCGCCAAACGCGCTCCAGATACCACGAAATTTTGAAAATTCTCGAAAACCGCGCCAAACGCGCCCCAGCCACTTCTGAATTTTCTCTTATTCGTGTTAAATGCGATTTCTCAGCATTTTCATCGAAATAATCTTTTTTTCTGCTTTTTTCTAGCTTTTTCGCGCCAAACGCGCCCCAGCCATCCCATTTTCAGTCAATTTAATTTCAGACGCGATTCGGAAGCGAAGCCCCCAGCGGAACATCGACACCAGCAAGTTTCCAAAGTGACGCCGACACTCCGACTGACTTTTTTTCGGGTCTCCGTGATAAAATGGTCCATATGGACGGTGCGAATGAGGATACTGTAGATGAAGTGTTGAAAGAGAGAAAGAAGAAGAGAAAAGAGAGGATTGGCACACGAAATTGAAGGAAATCGAAGAGGAAAAGAAGAAGAAGGAGGAGGCAGAGCAGGAGGCGGAGCTTAAGGTTTGTCTGAAATCAAATTTAAACGAGAAAAACGGTATTTTCACCTGAAAAAAATGCGGTTTTTTTGCTGAAAATTGCAAAAATTTCTGGTGAAAATCATCAAAAAGTCTATAATTTTGATCAGAAACACGAATTTTTGAATTTTTTGTATTTTTCCTTCTGAAAATCAACCGAAATCCCATTTTTCTTTTATGAAAAACTCTGATTTTGCATTAAAAAAGCATTAAAATCTAATCTTTCACCCGAAAAAGGAAGTTTTTTCTGAAATTTTTTGCTGAAAATTGCAATTTTTTCCAATGAAAATCATCAAAAAGTTGATAAAAAACTTTTTTTTTTAATTGAAAAATCTGAATTTTTTGTATTTTTCCTTCAGAAAATCAACTAAACTCCCCTTTTTTAGATGAAGAAGTCGAATTTTCACTCAAATGTTTCAAATTTGTGTTAGAAAATTGAAAAAGAAACGGATTTAGAACACATTCAGCCGAAAAAATGCGGTTTTTGCTGAAATTTTGCTAAAAATTTCAATATTTTCAGGTGGAAATCATCAAAAAGTCGATTATTTCGATGAAAAAACCTTTTTTTCTTAATCAGAAACTTGAAAGATACGAATTTTTGTATTTTTCTTTCAATAAATCGACCGAAATTCCATTTTTTTAGATGAAAAACTCGAATTTTCACTCAAATAAACATTAAAAATCTATGTTTTCACCCGAAAAACGAGGTTTTTGCTGAAATTTTACTTTTTTTTGTTGGTTTTTTTCGTTGCTTGAAAAAATACGCGTTTTTCGACATTTGCAGCCAATTTTTTTTTGAATTTTTTCGTTGAAACTCGCCGAAAATCATATAAAAACATGGAATTTTCCAGAAAAAAGAGGCGGAGCTAGCAGCAAAAAGCTGAAAAAAGAAGATGACGACGGTTTCGATATGTTCGCCGACAACGAGGAGCTTCCCCAGGATATCACAACGATCGACGGTCATTCTGGAGCAGTTCACGAGACGTTGAAAGATAATTGGGATGACGTCGAAGGGTATTATCGTGTCAGAATTGGGGAACTTTTGGATACCCGTTATCGAGTCGTCGGGTTCACAGGAGCCGGTGTGTTCGGAAACGTTTGTCGATGTAATGATCAAACGAAGGGGAATACGGTAGCTGTGAAGATTATCAGGAATAACGAAGTGATGTATAAGACGGGATTGAGGGAATTGGAAGTGCTCCGGAAGTTGAATGAAGCGGATAAAGAGGATAAATATCACTGTTTGCGACTGTTCCGAACGTTTAAACATCATAATCATCTCTGTTTGGTATTCGAGAATCTTAGTATGAACTTGAGAGAACTCTTGAAAAAATACGGACAGAAAGATGGTCTCCATCTCAAAGCCGTTCGTTCTTATGCTCAACAACTCCTCCTGGCTCTACGGCTCCTTAAAAAACTGGAATTCGTGCATGCTGACATCAAACCGGATAATATTTTGGTGAACGAGTCGAAGTTGACACTCAAATTGTGTGATTTCGGATCGGCTGGACGGGTTAATGAGCAGGAATTGGCGCCCTACTTGGTGTCGAGATTCTATAGAGCACCGGAGATTAGTGAGTGGTTTTTTGGTGGAAAATGAGATTTTTAGGTGAAAAAATGAGTTTTTAAAAGGTTTTTGAACTGAAAGTTAAGTTTTTCGGGGTTTCGAACGGAAATTTCAAGGTTTTTTTCATGATTTTCGAGCTGAAAAACGAGGAATATGGGGAAATTTATGAAAAATTGAGCAAAAATGAGAGTTTCAGCAAGAAAATCAAGTGGAAAATCGAAAGCTGAAAATTTTGTTTTTTTGAGATTTTTGGACTGAAAATCGACATTTTAAGCAAAAACTAGTTTATTTTTTCAGCTTTTAGTCAGAAATTCGATAGAAATAGCTAGAAAATTTCGGATTTTATCAGAATTTGAATGGAAAAATCACTTTTTTGACTGAAAATGCAGATTTTTGCGCATTTTTTGAGAATATGGTTTATTCAGTTTTTCACCAAAAAATTCAAGATTTTCAGCTCTTTTTTCAGGCTAAAATAAAGATTTTCAAGCTGAAATTCTAGATTTCCAGCTCCCATCACTCCCCCTAATCTAGATGATTTCAGTGCTCCGTGTGGAGCAAAAAACCTATTTTTCATCGAAAAATGAAGTTTTCCAGCTGAAAATTACAGTTTTAGAGCAGTTTTCGTTAAAAAATTTTTTGAAAAGTTTCAATTCCAATGAAAACCCATGAAATCCCCGCAAAAACTCTATTTTTTCGTTAAAAATCATGATTTTCAATATAAAAATGTCAGTTTAGAGCTTAAAAATGTCGATTTTCTGCTCAAAAAACAAAGAAAAACTTGAAATTTCCATTTAGGAACCCCGAAAAACTAGATTTTCAGCTCAGAAACCTTTTAAAAAACCATAGTTGTCGAGTCAGCGAAATCAGGGCCCGGCCCGAAGGCCCGGACAAATTGGCGCGAAAGTCAAATTTTTTGAATTTTTTTGAATTTTTTCGTGAAAAAGTCAAATTTCCGACTATCAGTCAGAATTAGAAGAAATTCTGAAAAATAGTCAAAAATGGTCACATTTCCGATGAAAAATTGAAAAAATTGGAAAAAAAAAATTTGGAAAAAAAAATTGTCATTTTTTGAAGCCGGGCCTTCGGGCCGGGCCGGGCCTTGAAAATTCACAGGGTCTCGGGAATGAGTAGTGAAAATAAACGCGCTCCGCTGAAATCAGCTGAAATTTTAGCGCGAAATTCAAAATAATTTTTATATTTAAACATTTTATCTATTTTTTCAATAGAATTAATCTCGAAAAGACGCGCGACGGTCGAAAAACTGACCGAAAATGCGGGAAAAACAGACATAAATCGGCTCAAAAAGTGGTCGATTAAGCTGCGTATCAAAGTGCCACAGTGAAACAGCGAATTGAAAAAATTAAAATTTGAATTTACCGCCAATGTCTAGTGGAGCGCATACGATTTCACTACTCACACCTAGACCCTGTGAAAATTTTCTACTGGCCCGGGCCGGCCCGGGCCTTCGGGCCTTGCCGGGCCTTGACAACTATGTTAAAAAACACAATTTTTCGATCGAAATTTAGTAAAAATGCGATTTTGGCCATTTCGATCGAAAAATTGCGTTTTTAAAAGATTTTTGAGTTGAAAATCGAAATTTTTAGGCAAAAACTAGTTTTTATCAGCTTTTGGCCAGAAAAACGATGAAAATTGATAGAACTTTTTTTGTTGAGTTTTTCAGCCAAAACTTCCAGATTTTCAGCTCCCACACCCCCTAATCAGTGCTCGGTGTCCTCCAACACCGAGGTTTTTATCGAAAAAGAAGTTTTTTAGCTGAAAATTACTTTTTTTAAACAAGTTTTCGTAAAAAGCCCATGAAATTCCAGCAAAAACTGTATTTTTGATGGGGAAAAACTCAATTTTAAGCACTCAAAATTTAGTTTTTCCAAGCTAAGCTTGACGATTTTCAGCTCCCAGGTGCGATTTCTAGTGAAAAACTCAATTTTTCATAATTTTCAACATAGAAATGTCAATTTTAAAGCTTAAAAATGGCATTTTTCAGTGCTGGGCGTTCGTCACGACTACGCAATCGATCTGTGGTCAGTGGCAGTGACTCTGTATGAAGTTTACACAGGAAAGATCATGTTCCCAGGAAGATCGAATAATCACATGCTGAAATTATTCACAGATGTGAAGGGAAAGTATCCGAATAAATTGGTCAGAAAATCGCAATTCAAGGACACTCATTTCGATGTGAACTGTAATTTGTTGTATCACGAAGTGGACAAAGTGACGGAGAGAAATAAGATTACGGTATTGGCGAATTTGAAACCGACGAGAGATTTGGAGACTGAGTTGATTGCTGGACAACGATTGGGAAGGGAGCAAATGGAACAGGTAACAGGAATCGAAGAGCCAGAATTGACCAAAAAACTCAAACATCCTGAGAAAATCGCTGAAAAACCAATTTTTCAGTCCGCAAAATGTGGTTTTTTCTAGTTTTCAGTGCCAAAATGTTCGAAAAACTTGAAAATTCCTGGAAAAAAACACCCGAAATCCAGAATTTTCAGTCCGAAAAACGCTGAAAATGAGAGCATGGCCGAACTTTTTGTATGTTGGGTTTCTAGGCCACCGGTCTCAAAGCGGAAAATCCTCAAAAAATCGCCGAAAAAATCGAATTTTCAGACCGAAAACAGCACTTTTTCGGGCTTAAAGTGTGTTTTTTCCAAGCTTCACTGAAAAATCCTGAAAAAACACCCTAAAACCCTATTTTTCAGACCGAAAAATGCTGAAAATGTGATCATGACCGATTTTTTTTTATTTTGGGACTCTAGGCCATGAAAAAAAGGTCGGCCATGACAACATTTTCAGCATTTTTCGGACTGAAAATTTCAGTGAAAAATCGCTTTTTTTTTGGGATTTTTATGTTTTTTTCTACAAATGTTGTGTTTCTGATTCTGAATTTTTTTCTTCGGTTCAAAACCCGCTGAAAACTAGCGATGGTTGACACGGTGGCCTAGAATTCCCACATATCGGCCATGAAGAATTGGCACATTTGACGCTGTTTTTCATCGTTTTCTTCCAATTTTTTTGGGAGAAAATGTGCATACCAGAGTTGCGCGGAATTCCGACTTCCGACTTCCGGGCTGTTTTTCACTTCCGACTTCCGTTTTCGGATGTTTACTTCCGACTTCCGTCATTCCATAATTGTGGGATTTCGGAAAAGTACATCTCGCAGAAATAGAAGGAAAAATGGTCTAAAAGGACAGAAAATAGGCTTTTCTTCAGCCAAAAACTAATTTTTCACTGATTTTCGCGGATTTTATGAACTTTTTCTAGCAGTTTTTGAATCTTTGCGAAAAAATCTAATACCGACTTCCGACTTCCGGGCGTTTTTTCACTTCCGACTTCCGGCTTCCGACTTCCGTTTTCAAAATTTTGCTTCCGACTTCCGACTTCCGTTTTAGAAAAAATCACTTCCGCGCAACTCTGGTGCATACAGAAACGGAACATTTCTTGTAAAAACATGAAAATTCATCGAAAAAATCTCCAAAAAACGAATTTTCTAATCGAAAAATGCTGAAAATGTGATCATGGCCGAAGATTTTCAGTCTGGGTTTCTAGGCCACCGGTCTCACTCTTCCCCCATCGCTAAACAGACGGTGGAAGAACTTTTGAGATCGGTGGCCTAGAAACCCAAACAGAAAATCTTCGGCCATGACCACATTTTCAGCACTTTTCGGACCGAAAAAATCGCTTTTTTCAGCGATTTTTGTGGGTTTTTTGAGAGTTTTTGGTCAGTTCTGGTGGTCCCTTCCCCCCGTACCGCTCTATGTTCCTCACCGCTTCGTTAATTTTCTGAAGACGGGTGATTTTATGTGAGCGAATAGAGAGAACTAATTCGGTCATTAGCGGTGCTCATCATCGGTCAATTTTCACGATATGGCTGATTGGATAATGACTACAAACTACACTTTTTGGAGGGAAAATCTCAAAAAAGTTCGGTTTTTCTCCCCAAAACCCGATTTTTTTTGCAGGTACAAGCGTTCCGAAGTCTTCTCGACGGTATGCTCGTATTGGATGCGAGCAAACGAATCACGTGCAACGAGGCGCTCAAACACCCGTTCTTCACGATGCCTATCAAATAATTTCACTTTTTTTTCCCGATCTCCCCTCCCCGATTTCCCCGATTTTTTCTCCCATTTCCCACCTATTATTCTATTATTTTACCCCCTAAAATCACCATTTTCGGTTGTTCATTTATTTAAAGGTTTTGTCAAAAAAGGAAATCCCTTGAAAACGCGCCGAAAGCACCCCAGTCGCTCAATTTTCGACCCTCAGCTGGAAAATTCCAACCAAAAGGCGCCAAACGCGCCCCAGACGTCAAAAAGATCTGAAACCCTCTGAAAATCCTTGAAAAAAGGCGCCGAACGCGCCCCAGTCGCTCAAATTTTTTCCATTTTTGAGCCTTTTTCCACTATTTATTTATTTTTCTTATTATTTTCTACTATTTTCTTATCATTTTACCCCCTAAAATCACACTATTTTCGGATGATTTCATTTAAATGGTTTTGTAAAAAGTTAGAAAAAGGGGAAAAACTTGATGTGCTACACAGATGCATACATACTAATAGAAAAAACCGAAAAAAATCTCTACAAGAAAAATTTAGCAATTAAGGTGCTGAATCTTCATATCTTCTCCTTTCGTCGCGTGCGAATTGTAGAATCGATTGCCACAGTAACCGCATGCGTGGACTCCTGGTTTGTCCTGGAAAATAGGAAAAGTTTGGGGAAAATTCGGGGATTTTTGGGAAAATCGGGTATTTTTTAAGCAAAAATTGGGAAAAATTAATAAATTTTCGGTTTTTTCGATGCAAAAAGTCGATTTTAAGCAAATTTTGTGGAAAAATTACTCAATTTCGCTGTTTCTTTGTTTATTTTTTACGACATTTCAGAAAATTTTCTACTTTTTGAAAAAGAAAAACGCAAAAATTAATTTTCCATGAGAAATACGCGGAAATATGATCACAAAATTCGATTTTTGTTAGAATTTGACGAATTTTGCAGTATAATAGCCAGACATCATTAATTTAAGCGAGAAAATTGATTCAAAATCTCAAAATCTCTGGAAATAAATGCTGAAAATATCGACAGTTTCAGCCTACTTCCGATAAAAAAGAAAAATCGACAAATTTTCGACAAAATGGACAATTTTATCGATAAAACTTGAAAGTCGATAATTTGTGGAAAATTTCCGACTAAAAATCTGAAAATCTCAATTTTTATCGAAAAAAAAAAAAACAAACATTTATCGACAATTTCAGCTAAAATTCGACAAAAATTCGAGTTTATCGATAAAAATGGTATTTTTGCTCGTTTTTCAACGAAAATCGATAAAAATTTATCAAATGTTCATTTTTTCAATCGATTTTCGAAGTTTATCGATAAAAATCGACAAAATTTTGTAATTTTATCGATAAACTTAAAATTATCGATGTTTATCGACAAAAATCGATTTAGAACCTGAAAAAATGCAGACTTTATTCAGTTTTGAGCGGTTTTTCACTATATTTTGCTTATTTCCATGAAAAAATCAGTGAAACTACGAGAAAAATCGGTTGAACTCATTTGCTCAAAGTTTTGGTGTCAAAATGTATGAAAATCAACGAAAAATCGATAAAATTATGCCGAAAACAAAGAAAAACGTCTTTTTAATAGCCTTTTTGGCAGAAAATCGCTCTGGAACTAATGAAATTTCGAGCTCTTCGATTTTAGGAGTTAATATAGGTGAAAATCGACGGAAAATCGATAAAAAATAGCGGAAAATAACAGAAAATCGTCTATTTTCACAGAAATTATGAAAAGATTCCTTAAAATCCAGATTTTCCGCTCAAAACTTGCAATTTTCATTTTTTTAAGGTAGCAAAACCTGAAAAAATGCTGAATTTAGTCACTTTTGAGTCATTTTTTGCTAATTTTTTATTAAAAAAATCCCTGAAAATCGCTGAAATCCTTACCAAATTGATATAAACTTTTGGGTGTCCAAGAGCTGGATGTCCTCCATCACAGAAGACGACTCTCTTATCACCACAATCCTCTGGTGGACGTTGATCGATCAGATGCATTGCAACGTTTGGATTCACACTCTTTTTCGAGATGTCGAAACGTTGGAGACGGTAATCTGACTGGTCCCACGCCTGGAAAAAATGGGGGTTTTGGAAGGGAAAATTTGGAAAAAATTGACGAAAAGGCAGGATTTTTCGACATTTTTCCACTTTTCCTTGCTGAAATTTGAAGTTTTCAGATATTTTTCGACAAAAATGTTCAAGATCGGCTTAAAATTGGAAAATTTAGCAAAAAAGAAACCAATTTTTCGGTTATCTAATGCTAAAATTCACAAAAAAACGGTAATTTTTGAACAAAAATACCAACTTTCCGCTTTTTTTGTTGCCAAAATCGCTAAAAATTTGAACATTTTTCTAATCTGACTGGTCCCACGCCTGGAAAAGTTTGGAAGGGAAAATTAGGAAAAAAATTGACGAAAAATGTAAATTTTATTGGGGTAAGTGAGGTTTCCCTAGTGAAAAATCGCGATAAAAAAACTGAAAACAGAGATTTTCATACTATTTTCAGTGAAAAACTGCTCAAATTCGGATTTATTGAGTGAAATTCGATTAAAATAGTGTTTTTCGTCCGAAAAATGAAGAAAATTTCGGATTTCAAACGCTTAAATCCCAACATCAAGTTTTGACAGAGAAGTGTAATTTCTCTGCCATTTATCGGCTCAAAATTGAGAAAATTAGCAAAAAAAGCCAATTTTTTGGTTATATAATGCCAAAAATCACATTTTTAGAATGAAAAATTATCTTTTGCTAAAAATTGGAGTTTTTAATTAAAAAAAAAGGTTTTTTCAGTCAAAAATCGCATTTTTTCATGAAAAAGTAAGCGTTATATATAATTTCATGCTGAAAAATTGAAGTTTTCAGATATTTTTGAACCAAAAAAGCTCAAGAATTTCAAGTTTTGGCAGAAAAGAGCAATTTCTCTGGAATTTATCGGGAGAAAATGAAAAGAATTAGCAAAAAGACAATTTTTTGACAATATCATCCAAAAATGGCATTTTTTCATGAAAAATAACGTTTCTTTGTCAAAAATCGCTGAAAATTAGTCCATTTCTCCTACCTGTCCGGTATGAGTGACTTTATCGAACTCGGCATTCTGTTTGGTGATCTGATTTGGTGCTGGTGGCTTCGTTGTGACTGTAGACGTGGCACGAATCGCCACGGCGCCACGGGAAACCGATTGGTGGAGGAGACGGTTCATCACTGAAAGAATTTCGGTGAAAAATCAAAAAAAAAATCCGTAAAAATACGAAGAAAATCGGTTGAAAACGAGTTTCTCAAGGTTTTGGTGTCAAAATGTGTGAAAATTAACAAAAAATCGATGAAAATCAGTCAAAAATGGAGAAAAACGTCTTTTTATAGCCATTTTCATCCAAAATCGCGATGGGAAGATGAAATTTCGAGCTTTCCAAATTTGAGGGTAAAAATAGGTGAAAATTAACAAAAAATCGATAAAAATAACGGTAAATCACAGAAAAACAGTCTATTTCTCCTCTGACATCAATTTTTCACAAAAAATCTGTCTGAAAAACCTGAAAATCAAGTGTATCCATCAGCTGATTATATTCCAAAAAATCGGCGTCCAGTAGAGTCCGCAATTTCGCGTCATTTATGATGCATGCACCCAATGCGCAGGTGTAACTGCTCACCGTATCAGCCACGTTGGCAGGGGAATAATTGAAGAATTACACAATATTTGCAGAATATTTATATAGAAAGCTAAACTCAGATTTTTAAAAACTGAATTTTCCACTGAATAACACAAAAAACAGCTTGAAAATCCGTTTAGAATAGACTGAAATCGCAAAAAAGTCAATTCTGCAAAAGTCCGCAAACACCGAATCTTACGACAATTTCACCCGATTGCACAATCTCACTTTTTCCGAATTTTCATCAGATTTCGGCCTATTTTCACTCATTTTCCCACCAATAAATTAGTCGCGCAGTCGCCGAAAATTCAGAATCAGTCAAATTCGTCGTTTAATCTTGAAATTTTGCTAATTTTTCCAGAATTTATTCCTAAAATTTGCGTTTTTTGAAGGTACCCCCCTAAAAGAATGCCAACGCTTTACATCGACGTCGACGCTGGCTCCGACCAGAACCCAGGAACCGAGCAAGAGCCGCTCGCCACGCTGGTGCAGGTAGGTGGTGGCGAAAATTGAGTTTTAGAGAAAAAAAAATGAAAAAAAAGTCATTTTTCTCCGGAAAAATCAGTGATTTCATCGGTATATCGGTTGAAAAAAGTGAGATTTCCAACCGAAATCCCGTTTAAATGAGAAAATTATCGGTTTTTGGCTGAAATTTGGGTTTTAGAGGAAGAATGTTTAAAAAATACATTTTTTCTCTCCGTAAAAGGCTACAGACGCTCGAAAAATCCCGTTCAAACCTACTTTTTTACACTAAATTCGTGAAAAAACAGCGAAAAATTAGATTTCCAACCGAAAAAATGAGCGAAATCATCGATTTTTGGCTGAAAATTGGGTTTTTTGAGAAAAAAAAGTGGAAAAAAGACATTCTTCTCCGAAAATGGCTGCCATCGCTTAAAAATCGCAAATTCGTGTGAAAATCAGTGTCGGTATGTCGATTGAAAACGGAATTTTTAACGATTTTTGCCTGAAAACGTGTATTTTTACATTTTTAGCCAATCTCGAGCTTTTTAGTCAAAAATATCTGAAAACTTCAATTTTCAGTGTGAAAAAGTTGTAAAATGTCGGAAAATTCCCATTTTTCGTCTTTTTTCCAATGTCCCCGTCAAAAAACGCGCTTTTTCAGGCCCGGTAGGAAAATGTTCAAATTTTCAGCGATTTTTGGCAAACAACTTGAATTTTTGGTTTAAAAATGCAGATTTTTTTGTGATTGCGGAAATATTAGTCATAATCATGAGTTTCCCCACAAAAACCCAATTTCAGGCGATGCTAATCTCTCAAAACTCGGCCGAGTACCTAATGAAGAAGAAAAGTGACGAAGGAGTCGCCTGGGAGCCCGCCGCAAAAGCCGCCATCAAAAAAGCGGTGAAAAAGTACGAAGCGGAGGTGAAAAAGGCGGAGAAAGCTGGAAATCAGGAGCAAGCAGCGGCGGAAGCTCACGCCGCTCAACTGGAAGCCGCGAGAGCCATCACTTTCACTCGAGATGAGACACTTCCAGAGGCGAAATGCATCAAAATTGGAGAATCTGTGAAGCATCGAGAGCAGAGAGTCACCATCAAGGCGTGGGTGCATCGTATCCGTCGACAGGGAAAATCATTGATGTTCCTAGTTTTGAGAGATGGATATGGATTCATTCAGTGTGTGCTCAACGATAAATTGGTAAGGTTTTCCGTGGGAAAAAGAGGAAAAGAACAGGTTTTTTCTAGCGGGAAACTCCAGAAAAAGAGGTTTTTTCCAGAGAAAAACTCTTAAAAAGAAGAGGTTTTTCTATAGGAAAACTCCAGAAAAAGAGTTTTTTCAACAGGAAAACTCTGGAAAAAGAGATTTTTCTAACCAAAACGCGCCAAACGCGCCCCAGACACCAAAAAGTGCTAAAACCTCTTGAAAAACGCGCCGAAAGCACCCTAGTAGCTCTAATTTCTGCATTATCAAGCTTCAGCTGGAAATTTTCAACCAAAACACGCCGAACGCGCCCCAGACACCAAAAAGTGCTAAAACCTCTTGAAAAACGCGCCGAAAGCACCCTAGTAGCTCAAATTCCTGCATTTTCGGGCTCCAGCTGGAAATTTTCAACCAAAACGCGTCGAACGCGCCCCAGACACCAAAAAGTGCTGAAACTCTCGAAAATGTTCGGAAACCCCTTAGAAAACGCGCCCAACGCGCCCCAGTCGCTCTAATTTTTGCATTGTCGAGCTTCAGCTGGAAATTTTCAGCCAAAACACGCCGAACGCGCCCCAGCCACCAAGAAGTGCTAAAACCCCTCGAAAAACGCGCCGAACGCGGCCCAGTGCCTCAATTTTTCGCATTTTCTCAGTGTTGGCATTCCATTTTTGAAATTCAGATGAAATTTTACTGACAAAACGCGCCAAACGCGCCCCAGCCACACTTTTTTCACCCTCAAAAAGTGCTGAAAATCTCGAATATTAACGAAAAATATCTGAAAAATAGATTTTTTCTACAGGAAAACTCTGAAAATCGGCCATTTTCAATGATTTCGAATAAAATTTCTCGATTTTCAGCAAGAAAAACCATATTTCTTCATTTCTTTCAATAAAATTCTGTATTTTCAATGAAAACAATTTCAGTGTCAAAGCTACGACGCCGTCACCCTCTCCACCGAATCATCCATCCAAGTTTACGGAGTGATCAAAGCTCTTCCAGACGGAAAAGACGCGCCAGACGGTCACGAGCTCACAGTTGACTACTGGGAGCTCATCGGAGCCGCGCCAGCCGGTGGAATCGACAATGTGCTCAACAAAGACGCCGGAGTCGACGTGATGCTCGACAACCGTCATCTTGTAATCCGCGGAGAGAACGCTTCGAGAATTCTGAGAATCCGTGCGGCGGCGACTCGTGCCATGCGAGATCATTTCTTCGCTGCGGGATACACTGAGGTAGAAAAATAGGTTTTTCTACAGGAAAACTATGAAAAAATTAGTTTTTCTAGCGGAAATCTCTCAAAAAAGAGGTTTTCTACGGGAAAACTATGAAAAAATTAGTTTTTTCTAGCGGAAATCTCGGAAAAAAGAGGTTTTTATCATACTTGCAAACCGGGCCGAAACGGGCCGGCGCGTAACTCGCTTCAAACTGAGTCTTATGGTCTGAAAAATATACCAAAATGTAGATCTCGACGAGTTCTACATTTTGGTATATTTTTCAGCCCATAAGACTCAGTTTGAAGCGAGTTACGCGCCGGCCCGTTTCGGCCCGGTTTGCAAGTATGGTTTTTATGACTAAAACGCGCCCCAGACACCAGAAAGTGCTAAAATCCTTTGAAAAACGCCGCATTTTTCAGAGTTGGCGTTCCATTTCTGAGTTTCAGATAGAAGTTTACTGACAAAACGCACCAAACGCGCTCCAGCCACACTACTTTTTTCACTCAAAAAGTACTGAAAATCTCTGAAAATCGGTCATTTTTAATGCATTTTGAATGAAATTTCCCGATTTTCAGTTAGAAAAAAACCATATTTTTTCATTTTTTTATTAAATAAAATTCCCATTTTCAGGTGACTCCGCCCACTTTGGTACAAACTCAAGTGGAGGGCGGATCCACGTTGTTCGGGTTGGATTACTACGGAGAGCCCGCCTACTTGACGCAATCGTCGCAATTGTATTTGGAGACATGCAACGCTGCATTGGGAGACGTCTACTGTATTGCTCAGTCTTATAGAGCTGAGAAATCGCGTACTCGTCGTCATTTGTCAGAATATCAACATGTTGAGGCGGAGTGTGCTTTCATTACATTCGATCAGTTGATGGATCGAATCGAATCGCTCGTTTGTGATACTGTAGATCGGCTTCTTGCTGATCCTGTCACCAAGGGATTGATCGAGTTCGTCAACCCGGTAGGTTGAAAATCCAGTTAATTCTGATGAATTTTCGCTTAGAAAAAACTAAATTTTGATTTTTAACCCGAAAAACGAGGTTTTTTTTCTGAATTTTTAGTGAAAATTGCATTATTTTCGATAAAAAACTGTAAAATTTCAATATTTCGCTGAAAAATTGTGTAATTTTTCATTGTTTTAGTGGGGAAAACGGGATTTTTGACTATTTTTAAGATTGAAAACTTGAAAAAAATTTGTGTGTTTTGACCATTTTCAGCTAAATTTTCCAATTTTCGGTTGGAATTCGCCGTTTTGGCAAAACGGTTGTGAAGCAAGCTCCGCCTCTTCTTTATGGAAATGTTGTATAAAAAATTTACATTTTAAAAGG
The DNA here is from genome assembly GCF_010183535.1 of Caenorhabditis remanei. Lineage (NCBI taxonomy): Eukaryota > Metazoa > Nematoda > Chromadorea > Rhabditida > Rhabditidae > Caenorhabditis > Caenorhabditis remanei. The sequence continues at coordinate 1,850,373 of NC_071328.1, read as the reverse complement.
TCTTTTGCCGGAAAATTTGGGTTTTTCTCAAAAAAACATGAAAAATCTGCAATTTTTAGCCGAAAATTGGAAAATTTGGCTGAAAACGTCGAAAAACACGTATTTTACGGGATTTTTTGGTTTTTTTTTATTACTGAAAGCTTGAAAATATAAGCGTTTTTCGACATTTCCAAACGTTTCGATTTTTCAGTTGAAATTTGCCGAAACTTTGAGAGAAAACTTTTTTTTTTTTGCTTGAAAATCCTGGTTTTCTCATAAAAATCGACAATTTTTAACTAAAAAATCGAAAAATTTAGCTGAAAATGTCGAAAAAGACGTATTTTTTCAAGTTCTCAAATTTAAAAATAGTCAAAAATCTCGTTTTTTCTAGCAAAATGTTTAAATTTTACAGTTTTTTATCGAAAATAATGTAATTTTGGTTGAATCATCGAAATACCCCATATTCAGGGCTACAAACCACCATCCCGCCCATTCAAGCGTATGGCCTACAAAGAGGCGATCGCTTGGCTTCAGGAGAACGACGTCCGCAACGAGCACGGAGAGAAATTCGTGTATGGAGAGGATATTGCCGAGGCTGCCGAGAGAAAGATGACCGATACGATTGGAGTGGTAAGAAAGATAATTTTGGACTTAAAAACTGATTTTTTGACAAGAAAACTGAATTTTTCTCTAATTTTTTAACTGAAACTCTATATTTTTCCGCTTTGGGGTCATTTTTTCCGCGTTTTTTGATAATTTTGGTCTAAAAACCGATATTTTGGCAAGAACACATGTTTTCTGATAAGTTTTGTGAATTTCATCAAAAAACACTCAAATCCTCCAAAATTTGCCGAAAACGGCTGGAAATTGGCTAAAATAGCGATTTTCTTTGTCCACGAGGAGTACACGTCGGAAATAGTGATTTTTAGAGTTCCGGGACTTTCTGAAACCATAAGAGCTGATAATCACGGTACTCTCTTTAAATTGATATTTTTGACTTTCGAGACCGTAATTTTCAGCTCTTATGGTTTCAGAAAGTCCCGGAACTCTAAAGATCGCTATTTCCGACGTGTACTCCTCGTGAACAAATGAAAATCGCTATTTTAACCAATTTTTAGCCGATTTCAACAAATTTTAGGAAGATTTTGAGTGTTTTCCAGACTGAATTCAGGTTTTCCGCAGATTTCGGAAGTGTTTTACAGTTTTACACACAAAAAACCAATTTTTGACAAAAAAAGTGAATTTTTCCACGATTTTCACCTCAAACTCCCCATTTTTCTTGCCTTGGGGTCTTTTTCCCCCATTTTCTGACAAATTTGGTCAAAAAGTTCGAATTTTGACGAGAAAAACTGCATTTTTCCATGATTTTCACCTGAAATTTCCCATTTTCTGATAATTTTTGTCTGAAAATTTGATATTTTGACAAGAAAAACTGAAATTTCCCATTATTTCAGCCAATTCTCCTCAACCGCTTCCCTGCCGGAATCAAGGCATTCTACATGCCACGTTGTGCCGACGACAAAGAATTGACAGAATCCGTGGATCTTCTGATGCCAGGAGTCGGCGAGATCGTCGGTGGATCGATGCGTATCTGGCAGGAATCGGAGATGCTCGCCGCGTTCGAACGAGCCGGAATCGATCCGAAGAACTATTTCTGGTATATGGATCAACGAAAGTACGGAAGTGTTCCACACGGAGGATACGGTCTCGGATTGGAGAGATTCATCTGTTGGTTGACGGATACTCATCACATTCGTGACGTCTGCTTGTATCCGAGATTTGTTGGCCGATGCGCTCCATAGATAATTGCATTTTTCGTGTGACTTTTGTAACCTCGCTCTATTGGAATCCGCTTGAATTTCAAGAATTTCAAGAATTTCAATAGAGCGCGTTTGCATTTCATTCCCCCAATTTTCATTGTTTTTTCTTGTTTTTATTCTAAAATCGCGATTCTTACAACCGCGCTCTACCGAAACCGCGAGAAAATTGTGTGCGAAATTGAGAGACTCAGAGAAAAAAGCCATTTTTCAAGAGAATTTCGGTGGAGTGCAGTTGTAAGCGAATTTTGTAACCTCGCTCTACTGGAATCCTGAAATCCCCATGAATTTCAATAGAGCGCGTTTGCATTTCACCCCCCCCCCCCCCCCCCCCAATTTTCATTCCCCTCCGTATTGCAGTGTCCCATATCGTTTTTTCCAGTTTTTCTCTTGTTTTTAAGTCCCTAACGACATCTTTTTTCTTCTTCCAACCGTATAATTTCAATAGAGCGCACCTGCATTATTCAAACTTTCTATTGTTTCCTTTCCCCGTATCCCCTAAAAACCGAAATTTCTATATCCCTAGCTTTATTATTTTTCTTTTTCGGTTTTCCTCATTAAGTTTTTTGTTTTTTTTCCTCATTCGCCTTCCCCCGATTGGTTGATAATATTATTTGAGCAGCATAAAAAAATAATGCATTTTTAGATAACAATCTAGATTCTAGGCACAGGACCCCACATTTTTTTGTAATTTTGTATTATTTTAATCGATTTTTCAGGTTTTCATCGAGTTTTTTATGCAGATTCTGGAATTTTGCACTCGAAAAATCCATTTTTCGCCAAAAATCGCAAACACGCTCCATTGGAATCTCAAAGCGATTTCAGTAGAGCGCAAATGCGAAATTTTCGACATTTTGCACTAAAACCTCGAAAATTTTGCTCTACTGAAATCGCTTTGCATTGAGATTCCAATGGAGCGCGTTTGCGATTTTTTCCATTTTTTTGAGTGCAAATTTCCAATTTTTACGTTGAAAACTCCCTAGGTGTTCTCATTAGAGCGCGTTTTCCCCAATATTTATTCATTTGACACCCGAACCCTTTTTCCCGTTTCAACTAGTAGTCTCTATGCTAAAATAGACTCGGAGCCTCTATTTGCTCATATCGTTGACTCGTCTGAGCAAATATATTGGCTCCGCTGGTGGAGCGGAGCCCCGGCGGAGCACAATATGTGTGTGCTCTTTTGAACCAGAATAACCTGCTACCCCGAAAAGTGAAAAAAAAGTTTTTTTTTTTGGAATTTTTGTAATCGCGCTCCACCGCTCGGCAAATGCGCTCTAATGACAACGCACTTTCCAATTTTGGCAATCGCGCCCTAATCGTAATATTTCAAATGTTCGGTAGAGCGCGAATGCTAAATATGTATTTTTGTATAAACGCGCTCTAATCGCAATTTTTGATTTTTAATTGCGATGGAGCGCACTTACTAAATTAGGGATCACCCCTTAAGAAAAAATATTTTTTCGACCAAACTTTTTTTTCTTTTTTTTTGTTTTTCCCAATTTTCGGCGGTCTTATCTATCTTGTGATGATATCATTTGCGGGCACCAATCACCAACATTTTCCAATTTTTTCACTTTTTTTATAATGAAAAATCGGGGCAAAAACCGCCGGAAAAACTAAAAAATCGAGTTTTTTAGCGGAAAAATGAGGGATTTAAATTTTTGACAATGCAAGTGCGCTCTACTGAACTCCTCGCTGAAATCCATGAAATTACTGGTTTTCTTTGTATTTTTTGCGATTTTTTTCGGATTTTTTAAAAATTTCTTGAAGGAGTCTGGTTTCAAACCCTATAAGGAGTTGAAAATTTAAAAATCTAAAAAAAAAGTAATTTTCCGGTTGAAAACTCGCTCCACCGCACTTTACAACCTTTTTTCTGTGATTTTGACGCTTTTGTTCGGTAGAGCGCGTTTCCTCCTTTTTGTCACTACTAGTAACAATCGCGCTCTATTGTACTCCTTGCTGGAAATTGAAAAATTAGAAAAGTAGAGCGCACTTACCAAAAAAATTTTTTTTTTTTTAAAGTTTTTTTTTTCAAAAAAAAACTTTTTTCTCTTTTTTTCACACGGCGTCCCCCTCTGACGAGGACGACGTCGCCCTCGACATCATCTGTCGACAGAAGGGAGTTTTTTTAATAGTAGAAAATGGGAGAGGCCATTCGATTGGCGTGGCAACCATCGATTTTCACTTTTTCTCTTTTCTTTTTTTTTGTTGAATTTTGTTAGGATGGCCTAGAAAACCAAATTTACGAGAAGTTAGGCCATCAAAACATATATTGGTTTGAAAAAGCAGTTTCTGAGGATTCCGATGATGTTTTCAATTTTTCGAAATGTTGGGTTTCAAGGGAGTTATGAAGGTTTGAAGTTGGTGGCCTAACTTTCTTTATTTTGGGTTTCTAGGCCATCTCAGGTGCCTTTCATCTAAAAGAGGAAAACTTGGCGATTCTAATGATGTTCTCAAATTTCGGAAATGTTGAGTTTCCGATGAGTTAGGACAGTTTCAAGTTGGTGGCCTAGAAATCCAAAATTTGGGTTTCTAGGCCACTTCGCCGATTTCATCGGATAGCGTGTTTCTGAGGATTTTAGCGATGCTTTTAAATTTCCGAAATTTTAAGTTTAAACGGAGTTATGAGCGTTTGAAGTTGGTGGCCTAGAAATCCAATTTTGATATTTCTAGGCCACCAACTTCAAACCCTAATAACTCCGCTGAAACTCAACATTTCTGAAATTTGAAAGCACCATTAAAATCATCAGATTTCGCTCTTTCGATTAAATTTTAATGTGGTGGCCTAGAAACCCAAATTTGGGATTTCTAGGCCATCAACTTCAAACCTTCATAACTGCCCTAAAATCCAAGATTTCGAAATTTTGAAAACGCTATTGGAACCAATGCATATTTTGGCGGCCTAGAAAACAAAAATTCGGGTTTCTAGGCCGCCTTCCTCTTGTTTTTCCTTTGGAGAAAAAACAAAAACAAAAAGTACACTCTCTCGTTGTTTACTGACTTTTTCAGCAGTATATGTCCTGTTTTTTAGTGAAATCGGAAGAGGAGTAGTACTAGTACCCCCTGGTGGCGAGAGGGAATAATATTTTCGACCTAATTTCGAAAGTGTTCGGTGGAGCGCACTTGCTATGTTATGTTTGTTTTGAAAGTTTTGGGGTTTTTGGGGTACCGAATGCATTCGTGCTCTATTGAGAATTAGAATTTTCAAGAAAAATCGATAATTTAGGTGCGTTTAATGAAGATTGTCAGTGGAGCGCACTTGCATAGAAATTTTTTTTCGGAAAGTGCGCTCTACTGCTCACTTCTCGTTTTGAAGTTTTATGGTTAAAGTTCCACAGAGCGCGTTTGCAAAAAAAGAAAGAATTTTTCTGAATTTTAGAAAGAAGAAAAAGTTTCACATTCTCAAAATGTTGGGTTCTAGGGCAGTTATGAGCAGGGTTGGGAAATTCCGGGCTGGCCCGGCCCGGCCCGGGCTGACAGAAATTTTTTGCCGGCCCGGTCGGCCCGGCTTCAAAAAATGTGCTCATTTTTTTCACATATTTTTTTCGAAATTTTCATTAAAAAATGATCAAAATGCTCCAAAATTCTCGTACACTTCAGTTTTTTATCGATATTCCAAAACATAGTCGAAAATTCGACTTTTTGCAAAAAAAAACTGAAAATTTTTTCAAAAAATTTCAAATTTCTACAGGAGCCGGGCCGGGCCGGGCCGGGCCGAGGAAAATTTCTCAGTCGGCCCGGCCCGGAATTTCCCAACCCTGGTTATGAGGGTTTGAAGTTGGTGGCCTAGAAATCTGAAAATTCGGGTTTCTAGGCCACCTAGTTTTATTTTATCGGAAAGGGTGTATTCTGACGATTGCAGTGGTGCTTTCAAATTTTCGAAATTCTGAGTTTGAGCGGAGTTATTCGGGTTAAAGTTAGTGGCCTAGAAATCCAAATTTGGGATTTCTAGGCCACCAACTTCAAACCCTAATAACTCCGCTCAAACTCAGAATTTCAATGGAGCGCGCTTGCATACTAATCAAATTTTCCCCATTTCCATCTGTTCCCTCCTATCCCCTTCTCTTATTTTCTCATGTTCGATTTTTCTTCTTTTCGAAAAAATCATCGCATCGAACGACTTTCGAAAGAGAACTATATTGACTTGACGGGGCAGAAATATGTACAGAAATAAATTCTCTGTGTACACTGACTGACACACAAACTGGTTAAACTTTCGCTGCGGGGCAATGGCAAAATTTTTTTTGTTGTTAAAATTTTCAGTCTTTTCAAAAAATTTCGGTAGAGCGAATTTACTTCATCAACTTTCTAAAATCGCCTGAAAGTGTGAAATTCCACAATTCTGATCGTGTTTTCAAAATTTGGAAATGCCGGATTTTAGGGGAGTTACGAGGGTTGGAAGTTGGTGGCCTAGAAATTCCAAATTCGGGTTTCTAGGCCATCATTTAAATGTAATCGGAAGAGCGAAACCTGACAATTCTAGCGATATTTTTAAGTTTCGAAAACTCACAGTTAAAGCGGAGTTATAAAGGTTTGAAGTTGGTGGCCTAGAAACCCAATTTTCAGATTTCTAGGCCACCAACTTCAAACCCTAATAGCTCCGCTCAAACTTAAAATTTCGGAAATTTTAAAACACCAATGAAATCGTCAGAATACACCCTTTCCGATGAAATAAATCTAGGTGGCCTAGAAACCCAATTCGGGATTTCTAGGCCATCAACTTGAAACCCTCATAACTGCCCTAAAATCCAAGATTTCGAAATTTTGAAAACACCGTTAGGATCCCGGGCTTTTTGGTGACTTCAATTTTGCCTGGCCTAGAAATCCTGATTTTCAGAAAACTAGGCCATGTACACATGTATTTTCCCAAAACTCGTTTTCCCATGAAGATAAGGGACCCTCGGGAGATTAGCACGTCGAGATCTTTATTTTTCCCTGTTTTTCTCTGATCCCTCTCTCTATCTCTCATCGGGCCGCCCGTTTTTCTGAATATTTGCTCTCTCATGTTCCGATGAGAATGGGGGATAACAAGGAGCCTCTTGACTCTCTGGGAATAGTGATTTATTATTTGATGATTTATGGTGTTAATTGACCAATTATTGATTTATTTTCTCCAGAACATTCTGTGGGCATTAGCACCCTTCAGAGGCTCAGACAGACCTCATTTACCGCAAAAAATCGGTAGAAATCGGATTTTTCGCTGGGAAACTGGTCGAAAACGCTATTTTCTGCGAGAAAATGGGATTTTTGAGTAGTTTTAGAAGAAAAATTCCGATTTTTTGCGATTCATATCGGTTTTAAGCAGTTTTTAGTGGTTTTTAGCAACTTTTAAAGATTTTTAGCGGTTTTTATCGAGTTTTGGCGATTTTCGGCGATTTTTAGTGATTTTTAGTGGTTTTTAGCAAATTTTTTAAGATTTTCAACGATTTTTGCAGTGACTGACAGTGTTTTTTGAGTTTTTAGCCCGTTTTTCAATTTTTTGCCTAATTTTTCAAAATTTTCCTGATTTCCCATCCGTTTTCAGTCTAAAACCAGCCATTTTTCGAGTTTTTTGGCTGAAAATCGAGAAAACAACGTTTCTAAGCGAAAAATCGTGGATTTTTAAGTCAAAAATCAGTTTAAATGAAAGATTATTGGCCTAAAAACTGTAAAATCGATTTTTCCGGAATAAAAACTTGAAAAACGACATATTTCTGGTGAAAATTGGTAAAATAAACATGATTTTCACATAAATTTCATTCAATTTCTACCCAGAATGTTCCTAAATCATTTATTTTCAGCTGTTTTCAACAAAAACTAGAAAAACTTGAAATTTCGTGATTTTTGATGTAATTTTTAGTAATTGTCAGTGGTTCTTACACTCAATTTATTCAATTTTTCCAACTTAAAGGAATTTTCACTTAATTTCACCTTTTTTCGCTCTGAAAATCGCAAAAATCGCTGAAAAAAGCTGAAAAATAAATTTAAAAAATTATTTTTTCAAATTACAGACTACTGTAGATTAGTGCATTTGTGCGTCGCGGTGAACATTCGAATTTCGAAATCATCCGCGAATTTTCCCATTTCCCCGCTGAAAATTCTCGATTTTTCTCGATTTTTCATCGATTTTCGCCATTTTTCTTGCATTTTTTCGTCGAAAATCACAAAATTCTCGTTTTTCCAAGCATTTTCATATCTTTTTCACCTATTTCCCCCTCAAAAATGGTTGTTTTTCGCGAAAAAATTTTTAGGCGAGAAAAAAGGAAGTCAAAAATGAGCCTCTGACGTCTACCACCCCAAGAAATTTGCCAAAATTCGGTTATGTTTTCCCCTCATTATCAGCGAGAGAGAAAATGAGAAAAAATTCTTTTCGAGACAAAAAATTTTCCTTCTCAGAAATGGCTGTGTCGGCCGGCTGAAAGTGATATGAGTCACAGAGTTCTTTCAGCGAAATGACGAGAGCTCTCCGAGAAAATTGTTGTTTTTTGAGTCACTTCCCCGTTGAGACGTAGTTGACTGAGACGACGACGAAAACAGGATCCAATGTGTGTCTCTGTGTTCGGAGAGAGGGGATTTAATCGATTAGAAAATAGTTGATTATCTAGCGCGTGGTATTGTTGAGAAATTTCGAGAAACCTTGAAATTTGGTGTTTTAGAACCAAAAATTCCGCGTAAAAAGGTCAAATGACAAGCTAAACGAGTAAAAATAGATGATTTTTTCTATTTTTCTCATTTCTAAATGAACAGTGCCCCGTGCGGGTTCTCCCAGCACTTTCCCTCCCCTATCCCGTTTGTTCAGGGGTAGAGGGAGAATAGAGAGAGAGAAAGCGGTGCGTTGCGGCCGCGACGCGTACACAAATTGTCATCCTGTGATGTGTTGTGTGTGGGTCGATAGCATTGGGTGGGTGCCTAGCAGTCCTGGTGACCCCCCGTACCACTTGACTATTGTCTCTCGGGTCCACGTGTCCCCCCTTTTTGCCAGTAGTCTGGTGGTGCTCTGTAGAAGACAGCCAGCTTCCTTTTGTAATTTTGGTCCCTTGGCTTTCTAGTTGTCATGTTTTTTGTCAGCTGATTCTGTTCTGCTTTCATAGAGATTTCCAGATTTCCAGACGATTGACGTAAATCTCTACAAATCTATATAATCTATTATGAAATCACACTTAAAATGATAAAATAAGCTGTTATTTCGTCTTTTTCCTCTCAAAAATCTCCACTTTTCGCTGCTATCAAATAGAAATCAATCAATAATCGTTCACATGATCGAATGTTCGAGACGTCCTTATCTTTTATTTCTGATGCAATTCAATTTTTTCGTTTTCACAACGACGACGACTTTTTTTTTCATTTCTATTGAATTTGTTGAACTTGTTCTCGGTGGGTTCTCGGTGGTTTTTCGCACTTTGAATTTCAAAGTTTGAAACGTGGCATTTTTGCAGTTTTCCTTTGAAAACCACCTGCCGAAACATTTCGAAATTCGGAACATTCGAGAACACACTCCGTCATCAGCATTGATTTTTTCTCTCTCTCTCTCTCCCTCTGTGTGACGTGGCTTTCGTATTTTTCGGGCGCTGTTTGGTTTGTCTCGATTAGACCCCTGAGACCCCCCTCTGAATCTTCGATTTTCTCCCCCCGCCACTTCCTCTCAGCCCAGATCTCGTTTCGATGTACTAAAAGGTCGGAAAACGAGAGGAGGGAGAGGTGGACTTTTCGGGCGACACAGCTGAAAAGTGCACTATTCGGGCGGTGCAGTACTTAGTCACCACCTCTCAAACCAAGCCACGCCCCCTTCCAGCCGGCCCCCTTTCAGTCAGGGCTCATTATTACGGCTTCGTTCCTTTTGACTACTTTTGTCGGCACTTTTTCCACGCCGTTGTTTGAGACCAGAATTGTTAATTAGCGCAGTTTCCACTTTCTTTCATCATTCTCCGCAATTATCTCTCTCCGTAGGGGAAGTTTGGCGGGTTTGTGTCGATCGACCGACGTCGTCCCATTTTGGTATCTTATCACGCTTATCAGTCAGCCCGAACTGTAGTACCAGTGGGCGTCTTCTTCAAATATTTTTGTATAGATTTGATGGAGTGTAGTAATCAAGACTAAAAAAGTTCGATTTTTTCGTACTGAAAGAGAAATTTGGATGTAAAATCTCAGTCTGTCTCGTGTGGTTAGTGAAAACGCAAGAGAGAGAAAGACTCGATCATGCGGCACTAGTGTACGGCGACAAGAAGGGGAGGAGGCAGCTGTCTGGTTAGATTGTGAGGCGCGGTTGCGTAGTTGTCACGTGAGAAATCGCATGTATATTGGTTGTCATTTTTGATACCAGTCAGGGGCCAATTTCAGTACGAAATAGTCGTTTTTTGACATGAATCAGGTGACAATTCCACAATTCCCCCCACTTAGAGGAGGATTACATCATTCTTAAACTCATAAACTCCTCGTCGCGAATCCTCTCGAATCTGCACTTAATGAGAGCTGAATATTGAATATTCAAGATGAATCATTTTTGAGACGGAATAAAAGTGCTTTTCCCTCTCGTCGCTCTCCCCGTGAAAGGAATGGGAAGGCGTAATACTAGGAAGATGGAAAAAAGGGGGAGAAAGAAAAGAGAAAAAAGAGACCCCCCTTCCTTCTTTCTTTTCCATTTCCCTTGGCAGTTTTGTGTAGTCTTCGTCGCTTCTCTTTCTCTCTGTCTATCTGTGTGGCGAGGAGCGCCGAGGGGAAAGTCTATTCGCGTGACGTGTATACGCCAACCCCAAACTCTCTCTCTCCGCATTTCGCTCCTCTAAGTCTTCGGCCCCGGGTTCAGTCTCTCTTTTTTCTCTCTTTACTGGTGGTTCTTTACTTCATTTTTCACCTTGTGACCTGCCCCGTCGATTTTTTTTCGGCGTGTTCGGTCATATGAGTGGAATAGAACTTCACAAAGTATTTTCAGTATCGCGTGATGACACGGCATAGTTTCATTTTTTTTTGTTTCGTTTGACCTGCCCTAGATCAAAATCGAATCGATAATCGATCTTTTCTAGAACTAACCAGTTATTCCTCGATATAGGCTTTCTTACTAACACTCTCCCTTCCCTTCACTACTACTCTCAATATGTATAGACGTAAGTTTGTGAGAGACAGAACCTTCTAGAGAATCCGGGTGCCATACGGCTGTGGAGAGCAGAGAAAAAGACGCATTCTTAGAGCTCGGCACAAGTTTTTAGGCGCGGGGAGCCGGGTGCCCAAGAGACAGGGTTAGCGGCCACAAGCTCTCAGTTTTCGGCGCGGATTTTTGCGTCTGACACCCTTCTCGACCTCAAATTTTCAGTTTTGGGCTGAAGTTTTGAGCAACAGAGCCCTTTTGACGCCGAAATTGGAGTCACTGGAGCTCTTCCAGGGGCCCTAATACGCCGATTTTTCGCTCTCTGGAAGCTTGGCAGGGTTTTCCCTTCTCGACGGCAAATTTCCAGTTTTGTGCTGAAATTTCGCTTTTCCTTCGCAATTTTACCCAATTTTTCAATCCCTCAGACTTCTAACGGCTCTTCCAGCGGCGCTAATACACCGATTTTTCGCTCTCTAGAAGCCTTTTCGGCCTCAATTTTTGAGCTAGCCTCAATTTTTGAGCTATTATGCGAAGCCTTCCAGTCCTTTCTATTCCACCTGCCCGGAGGCGTTAATCATGCGCCCAGTGGCGCTTGTTCCTTTTGAAAGAGGATGACGAGGCGAATCTTATGAAGTGCACGTTTCTCTCTCCCCAAGTGACCACATTTTTTATTGATGTCAGAGGGCTCGAGAGAGGAGCTTCAGGAACTGGAAAAGGTTCCGAGGAAATCTCATTGATTCGCTCAAAAGTGACGAGCCTGAAGGGGCCAAAAGTGACGGAAGAAGAAGAACTGAACCAACGTGTTCGTAATCTTTTTCGTTTTCTCTTCTTCGCTGAGATCGTTGAGAATTGTGTTGTGTTTCGGCAGTTTTGACGAAAAATTCGGGATTCTGAGGTTTTTTGCGCCCGGAAACGAGATTTTTACATTAAAAATGTAATATTTAAGCTTTTTAAAGCTGAAATTGCTCAATCTTTGGAATTTTCTGATTTTCTGGAGCTCGAGGGGCAATTTGCATAGGTGGGCTAAACGTTGCGTCATCTAGCCATGAGTCATAATTAGGTTCTTTTTTCTGGATTTTAGGGCTTTTTGCGCCCGAAAACTACATTTTTACAAACGCAAAAGTGACGAGCCTGAAGGGGCCAACAGTGACGGAAGAAGAAAGACAACGTGTTCGTAATCTTTTTCGTTTTCTCTTCTTCGTTGAGATCACATGATGACGTCTCTCTCTCTCTCTTTTTATGTCTTTCCCCATCTCCCCGCTGCGCTGTCAGTGTGTCGTTTTCATATATATATATTTTTGTTCTTTTTTCGCGTTGCCTTTGTTACATTTGACTGTGTTTTCTCAAGGGGACGACGACGTCTTATCTCTTGGAAAGTTTTCCTTCACAAAATTGACAAAATTGAATTCCAGGGCGTCGCTCAGGTCAACCAATGGAGAACGAACAACAGCAAGCACAGACTGCTCCCTCCTGCCGTGCTGGTTGCGGTTTCTTTGGCGCCTCGGCGACAGAAGGCTACTGTTCGCAGTGCTTTAAGAACACGCTGAAACGTCAACAAGATGCAGTCAGGCTTACCTCACCTGGTAAGTTTTCGATTTTATCGATTTATTTTAAAAGAAAAGATTCGACTTTTGTCGATAAAAGTCGGGGTGAAAATTGACAAAAAGCAGTTAAAAACCGCGTTTAGTATGACAAGTATTGCGAAACTAACTTGTGTCGTCGAATTTTATCGATTGATCGATTTCTTTGTCGTGTCGAAACACCACGCACACAAAACGAGTTGACAAATGGGATGGCGGCGCCCTTCCCCCGTCCCCGAGGCTATTTAGAATTGTGGTTGTTGTAAAATATGGCCTCGGAACGGCAGAAAGGGTCTTTGTGTGTGTGTGTGTTGCGAAAATTTGGGTTCTTTCTTAAATGGCAATTTGCATAGATGGGGACTAAATCCCTTGCGCCATGTGGAAATTTGACAATTTTGAAGAAAAATTTAGGATTTTGGGGTTTTTTGCGCCCGAAAACGAGATTTTTTGCACTAAAAATGCTACATTTTGAGCTTTTTACGGTGAAATTTCTCAATCTTGAGCCATAATCGGGTGGTTTTTCGACTATTTTGACGAAAAAATTCCGGATTTTAGAGCTTTTTTTTGCTCAAAAACCATTTTTACACTAAAAAAGGCTGAAAGCATAGCAGTTTTAGTGTGAAAATGTCGTTTTTGTGCGCAAAAACCTCAAAAAGCCGGATTTTTTGTTTAAATTGTCGAAAAAAGGATCCCAATTATGGCGCACTGGAAATTTTAGCTGTTTTCATAGTTCAAACAAAATTTATGAAAATTGGGGTGTTAATGGCATTTTCAGTCGCTTTAAAATGAAAATTCCACTTAAAATCACTATAATTTTCCCCAAATTAGAGTCTTTTGAAATTTTCAGCACCTCTGCTATGAATCATACCCCCTCCTAGTTTTCTCCCCTTTTCGCATGTCTTGAGATGTATCTTTTTTTGCATATATTGATGAGAAGAAGCCGTCCTCCCTCTTTCCTCGTCTGACTAAGCCCCACAGCAAAACTTTCGACGTGTGCATTATTGATGTGTTTCCAGAGAGAAAAAGCCGGAAATTTAGATCTTTTTCGAATCAGAATGAATTCTTTTTTTTTTATTGAAATGATAGGATGATGATGATTCAAGTGAACTCCCCCTTTTTTGATCACTCGCGATGTCTGTGGTGACCAACCAATCGGCGGTGGCGGCGCCGGTGTTATCATGATCATCAGCTGAATAGTTGGAAAGTGGGGGGGGGGTGTCTTATGACTAGAGAGAGAGACATGTGAAAAACGGCACGCGAAACGCTAAAAAAAACATGAAAATTCGAGTGGAAAAGTACTTTTTTTTGAGGAAAAGGGAGCTAGCGGTCTGAAAATTGGTCTAGAATGAGTTTTGAGACCTTTAGGAAATACAGCTGAAAATGGCATAAAATGTGTGGTTAAAAGATATTGAAATCGCGAGAAATTGGGTGAAAATTGAAAAAAATTGTGGAAAGACATTTCGAAATTTTGTTTTCCTATCGAATCATTGAAATAAAAGAATCAGAGTTATGATTATTCGTGATTTCTGATTCTTTTTGTTTCAATAATTTGATTGGAAAACAAAATGCCGAGATGTCTACATACAATTTGTTCCAACTTTCACCGATTTTTGAGCAATGTTTTGTTTTAAAAATGCGATTTTAAGCCTGAAAATGCAATCTGGCGTGCCTTTGGCGCGTTTTTCAGACAATTTCACTCAAAACCAAACTAATGAAAAATTTCCAGTTGTCTCCCCTTCATCAATGGCGGCCGCCACCTCCTCTGTCCTCAAATCTGACCCATCAAGTGTGGAAATTTGCATGAAAGCAGCCGTGAGTGCATCCGATGCGACGGTGAAGCTGGATTGTGAAGAGATTCTCAATGTGACTGATGATACGGCGATGATGTGAGTTGACTGAATGCTGAAAAATCAATACAATTTTCAATTTTTAGGGTTGCCGAAAGCACTGCGCCCACGACAATTGTTGTTGACGCGCCCGCGCCGGTGAAAAAAGCAAATAGATGCCATATGTGTAAAAAACGGGTTGGACTTACTGGTGAGTTTTAGATTTTGGAGAAAATTTGGCTTAAAACGAGTCAAAGAGCGATTCGGGGTAGATTTACGTCGTAAATCGGCTCCAAACCATCCTTGGTGTTGGTTTACGGCGTAAATCGACACCAATAGTGGATCTCGGCGTAAATCCACTTTGAGAGCCGATTTTGGGGTGGATTTACGCCGTAAATCGGCTCCGGACCATCCTCAGCCCCTTCGGGTTAGTTCACGGCGTAAATCGACACCCATAGTGGCTCTTAAGGTGGATTTACCGGGAGAGCTACATTTGGGATCGGTTTACGTCGTAAATCTACCCCGAGGTGGCTCTCAGCTCTGTAAATCGATATTATAGCCAATTTTCAGCCCCCACGGTCCCGTCTCTTTCAGCTCTGTAAATCTCTTATTATTTGTTTCCAGGTTTCTCGTGTCGATGCGGAGGATTGTACTGCGGAGATCATCGTTACGATCAGGCGCACAATTGTCAATTCGACTATAAGACGATGGAACGTGAAACGATCCGGAAAAACAATCCTGTCGTTGTGTCGGATAAAGTTCAAAGAATTTAAAGAAGCCCCCCTTCAATCATCATCTTGTGCTGAATTCCATAAACTTCTTTGTTCTTTGTTCTTTTTTGGTTTTTCCACCACCACCATCTTCTATCACAATTCCTCTCTGTCTGTCACTCTCTCTCTCTCTCTTTCTCTCTCTCGGTGTTGTTGTGTGCCGCGCGAGCCGCTCTCTCTTTCCATCCCATCCTACAACTAGTCTGAAAATGAAGCAGCGCCCTCTCTCCCCACCGAATATCAATTCTCTTTTTGTTTTTTTTTGTCACATCTTCATAGACTATTCATCCCCTCCCCCCCCCATACATACATTACATGCACCAATTCATCTTGAATTTTTCCGTCTCGCCCCGCCCCCTTTTTCCCTGTATCTTTTTTGGGTATACAATCATCTGCTGACTCGGCGTTTGCCTGGTTAAACATTCGCCTCTCCATCATTTTCAGCGTCAGTCAGATGGATCACTATATCCGTTTTCTTTCTCATCAATTTCTTACTGTACACACACCTCGTTATTATACACTAAAAAAGAGCAAATTTGCTTATTTGACTATATATTATCTCTCTCTTTGTCTGTCTGTTTCTTTCCTCTGAAATCATTTTTGTCTCGTTTTCAGTCAAACTGGAAATGAGACTAATGATTTCTAGTGTATATTTTTCTGTGTCTCTTCTCTCCCCCCTCTTCTTTTTTTTCGTCTCGTTTTTTGAACTCGAAGAATCCATTTTATAAAAACGTTTTGAAAAGAAAAAGAGGGGTTGGACTTTTCAAAATTATTAGATCATGCTATTCAATTCACACAACCTCATCATTCTTCTTTTCCACCACATTTTCTCCCTGCAAAAACTAGGAATTTTTCAAATTTGGCGCTTCTTTTTTCCCTTTTATATACCCTCTCGAATGTACATAAAGATAAAATGTGTACTGCTAAATATCTGGAATTTTTTTTCCTGAAAATTTGCAAAAAATTTAACGTGAAATAACCAAAAAACATTAAAAACTCAAAAATTGAAAAAAAGCCAGGGAAAATGAATCATTTTTCAATTTTGACGTCTTCTGAATCCGAATATGACGACTACAACAGATTCCACGTCATCAACTACAGAAGCGACGACGGAGAAGAATATCGATTGGTTTCATGGGGTACTTCAGAGACAAGACGCCGATGAGATACTTCAGAAGCACGGCTCGTTTCTGTTGAGAGCGTCGGAGGTTAATGGTAAGAAATGTCGATAAAAAATCGATAAAAAGTCGATAAAATTGGCAAAAATCAGTCTAAAATCGCTATAAAAAGTTGACTTTTGTCGATAAAAGTCGATAAAATTGGGTGAAAATTGGCGAAAATCAGTTTTTTGTCGATAAAATTCGAGATGGAAAATAAATTTTTATCGACAAAACGGAGGCAATGTCGATAAATAGGGACCCAGCTTCAGTTGTCGATAAAATCGATAAAATTGGATAAAAACGAAAAAAAATCAGTCAAAAACTGCTTTTAGTCAATAAAAAGTCGATTTTTGTCGATAATTTTTGATAACACTGAAAAAACAGCTTCAGACGATAAAAAAAGTTGACTTTTGTCGATAAAAGTCGATAAAATTGGGTGAAAATTGACGAAAATCAGTTTTTTGTCGATAAAATTCGAGATGGAAAATAAATTTTTATCGACAAAACGGAGGCAATGTCGATAAATGGGAGCTCAGCTTCAGATGTCGATAAAATCGATAAAACTGAGTGAAAATCGACAAAAATCTGTCAAAAATCGCTTTTTGTCGGTAATTGTCGATAAAACTGAAAAAGTTAGCCCCATTCGATAAAAAATCGACAAATGTTTCGAATTTTTGTCGATAATAATCGGGAACTTGATCGATAAAACGGAACTCGGTAAAAATCGAAAAAAAAACAGTGTGAAAATCGACGAAAATCAGTTTTTGTCGATAAAATCTGGTAGTTTGAAGGAGAGTCAATAAATAGTCGACTTTTATCGATAAAATTTCTTTAAAAACTGGTTGAAAATCAGACAAAAACGTTGTTAGTCGATAAAAATCAGGTAGTTTGAAGGAAAACCGATTTTTATCGATAAAACTAAAAAGTCGACAAATATTTTGGATTTTTATCGATAAATATCAGAGTCGAATCTTTATCGATTTTCCCTTCGTTTTGTCGATAAATTTTCCCGATTTTTATCGACAAAAGTTCGAAATGTTTGTCGACTTTTTATCGATTGAAGCTGATCTTTTTTTCAGTTTTCTCGACCTGATTATTGTCGATTCGAATCGACTATCGATGAAACTCTTCGAAAGTCGATAAAATATATTTATCGACAAAATCGACATTTTTTGCAGGCAAAATGTCGATGATTCTGTCGGTTCGACACGACTCGAAACTCCACAATTTCGTCGTGAATTGTGATGCGAACGGAGAGAATTTCTGGTTCGAAGGGTACCATAAGGAGAAGACAATCGAACAGTTGGTACACTGGCATATGTACGTCATTTTCTGAGAATTTTTTTGAAAAAAAAATTTAAATTCGATAAAAATGCAAATGCGCTCTGTTGAGAAAATGATGATTTTCGGGCCGTTGAGGTCCGATGGCCGAGTTTTTGCAAAAGTTAGGCCACTTTCATCGATTATTTGCATTTTTAAAGACAAAATTGACCGATAAAACGTTGAAATGTGAGAAATACCACAAAAAACCAAAAAAATCGATAAAAATCGCAATTATTCAAAATTGTGGTGTGAGCAAGTGCGCTCCATTGATAAAATCACTAAAATAAGAGATTTCAAGCGGATTTTGAATAATAGATAGTTTGAAAAGGTTTGGAATTCAATTTTGCAAAAGAAAAAAAAATTGAATTCGATAAAAATGCAAATGCGCTCTGTTGAGAAAATGATGATTTCCGGGCCGTTGAGGTCCGGTGGCCGAGTTTTTGCAAAAGTTAGGCCACCCGAAATTTTTGAATTGTTTTTTCACTCTGAAATGCTAGAAAAATCACAAAATCACCGAGAAAATCAGCATTTTTCAAATTTGTGGTGTGAGCAAGTGCGCTCCATTGACAAAAACTTCAAATTGGACATTTCAGGCGGATTTTTGAATGACAGATACTTTGAAAGAGTTTGGAATTCAATTTTGCAAAAAAAAAACGAAAGAAAATTTTTTTTTGAAAAAAATGCGTGTTCCTTGGCCACCTGAATTTTGATCTACCAAAAAAAAATTTGATCTACTATGCCTAAGTAGGTCAAAACGACGTTATTGCAGGAAGCCATAATTTGTTAATTTTTAGGATTAATCTTGAGGAAATCACAAAAATCCAAAAAAAAAAAAAAAAAATTTCCAAAATTTTTTTTTCAAATTTTCATTTTTTCAGGACAAACGGGATTCCGGTGACAAAAGTGTCGGGTGTCAAACTGCGGACACCGATTGGGAAGCCCGATTGGATAATCGATCACGACAGCATCGTTTTCATCAAAAAACTCGGAGAAGGAGCGTTCGGAGAGGTAGGTGTGATGGCCGAGTTTCGGGTTTTTCTAGGCCACCAGGGAAAATTTTTTGAAAAATTTTAATTTTTTGACTAGAAAAGAAGACAAACTACAATATTATGACAAAAAACTGTTAAAAGCTGTGAAAACCGACTGAAACCTCGAAAACTACTCAAATTATCAATGGAGCGCACTTGCATTTTTCATATTTTCAAAAAGCGTCATTTCTTTCAATTTTTTGGCGTTTTTCAAAATTTTTTTTGTAAAATTGTATTCCAAACCCTTTCAAACCATCTATTTGTCAAAAAACGGGAAATTTCCAATTTTAACGATTCTATCGATGGAGCGCACTTGCTCACACCGCGAATTTGAATAATTGCGATTTTTTCTGGTTTTTTTTGCGATTTTTCTTCCATTTCATCGTATTTTTGGTCATATTTGTCTTAAAAAGGAAAAAATCTTCGAAAAATTTTGGTGGCCTAACTTTTTTCCATTTTCGGGTTTCCTAGGCCAGCCACGAGAGACTTCTCTTCCAGGTATCGCTGGCCGAGTGTGAGATCGGAGGTCAAAAAGTGGAGGCGGCGGTGAAGACGATGAGATGTCAGATGACTCGCGAGACACGGGCGGCGTTTATGAAGGAGGCGAGACTGATGAGAAAATACCAGCATCCGCATATTGTTCGAATTATTGGTAAGTGTTTTTCTGGTAGATCACAATTAGCGCTATATTTTTGTAGTTGACAACTTTTTGATATCTATTCACGCTACTGAGATATAAGCGCTAAAAGTTACGCAAATTCAAGAAAATCCAAAAAATTACTTATTTTTGAAACCTTGTAACTTTGTCAATTGTTGACTATTTTTTTTGAATTTAACACTATTTTGTAGATCAAATCTTGAACTACATTTTTGTAGTTGACAGTTTTCTTCTAGCTCTTCACGCTTTCGAGATACGCGCCTTCAAAGATAGGAACCTGTGGCGGCGAGAGAGCGGGAGGGAGGGAGACGCAGAGAAGCGAGACGCACTCCTCTTTCCGCACGCTCTCTCGCCCGGTGGTTTTTCGCAAACTTTGAGCCTCTATATCTCAAAAGCGTGAATAGCTATCAAAAAGTTGTAAACTACAAAAATGTAGATCAAGGTTTGATCTACAGATCTATGTTAAATTTTTTGAAAATTAGTCAAAAATGACAATGTTATAAGCTTTCAAAGTTGACCTTTATTTTATGCGGTAGTATCTTCAGTTCCGCCCGTTTTTCTCGATTTTTTTGAACTTTGTCCCAAGTTTTTTGTATTTTTTCGTTCGTTTAGAAGAATTTGTTGATGACGTGCTCTAACAATTAGACGAATAGGAGAGAGGACAGAGGTTTCAGATTACCCCGCCCCCCTGCACGTCAGCACGAGATTCGCCGTGTTTTTGTTTGTTTTATAATTGTGAATTGTTTAGACGAATAGATTGAATGAAATACGGGAAATTATTGAAGTTAGAAATTGAGGAAGCGGGGGACGACTCGCGAGATCATAATATAAACCAACAGGATCATGTGATGGGAAAGGTGCCAGAAATTTAATTTTGGGGGACATCCGGACACACAGATGCACAGACGCACAAAAAACTCCAAAAAAAAGACAAAAGTGTGAAAATTTTGAAATCCAACTTTTGAAATTTTGAAAAAATTGCCAACTTTGACACTACCGTCTTGTCCCATTTCATGCCCATTTTTTTTCAAATTTATATTTTTCTTGTAGATCACACCTAGTTCTACATTTTTGTAGTTGTCAACTTTTCGATAGCTCCGCCCATTTTTGAGATATGCGCCTTTAAAAATAGCATCCAATTCAAGAAAATTGGTCAACTTTGACATGTCCCCTTGGTGTCACTTTTTGTCCCAAGTGTCCAAAATTTACGTTGTTTGTGTAGATCAAACCTAGATCCACATTTTTGTAGTTGACAACTTTTTGATAGAACGTCATCCTGGGTTACTGTATCTCGCTGAAGTGAGTACAGCAAAATGAGCACGCGCGCCGCAGCGCTACAGTACCCCAAGGAGGGCCGGCTCCTTCAAAAATAGTGCATTTAGAAATATTTTTGAACTACCCTCTCGATTTTTTTATATTTTCAGGTCTTGCTGTCCACGCCCACCCATTGATGATTTTGATGGAGATTTGTCCACGTGAGTTTCTTTTTCCATTTTTGAAGAAAAGGAAAAATCAAAATGTTTCAAATTTATATTTATTCTGTAGATCAAAAATAGGACATCATTTTTGTAGTTGACAACTTTTTGATAGCTCTTCACGCTTTTGAGTTATGCGCCTTTAAAGATTGGGAGGTTAGAGAGCGTGCGAAACGAGGAGGGCGTCTCGTTTCTCTGCGTCTCCCTCCCTCCCCCTCGAGCCGCTCTCCAGGTGCCTCACTTTAAAGGTGCATATCTCGAAATCGTGAAGAGCTATCAAAAAGTTGTCAACTACAAAAATGAAGATCTAGATTTGATCTGCACGATGAATGTAAATTTGAAAATGGTTGGAAACATATTGACATAGTTAGAAGCCTTTGAAGTTGATCAATTTTTTCTTTTTTTTTTCAACTGATAGAAATACTTTTTCAGACGGATCTCTTCTCTCGTATCTTCGCAAGAATAAAACCAAAACGACACTATCCGAACGTCTTCGTTTCTGTATTGAATCCGCCGATGGGCTGGCTTATTTGGAGAAGAAACAGTGCCTCCATCGTGACATTGCCGCCAGAAATTGTCTCCTCTCGTTGACGGACGTAAGGGGGCGTGGCCTAATATTAAAAATTTGGATTATTTTTCCAGCAAATCAAGATTTCGGATTTCGGATTGTCCGACGACAAACGTACCGAAATGCAAGATGACACGCTTGGAAAAGTTCCAGTCAAATGGTTGGCGCCGGAAGTGATGCAGGACAAGTTGTACTCGTTGAAAAGTGACGTCTGGGCGTTCGGCGTCCTCATGTGGGAGATCTATGCGGACGGTGCCGATCCGTATCCCGGAATGACGAACTTACAGACCAGAGCCAAAATTTTTTGTGATGATTATCGAATGCCATTTCCGGAGGTGACTAATTTTGGTGCCAGCGTAATTGTTACAAAAAGCAAAAGAGAAAAACGAGAAGAAAAAATCGAACCCGGGTCGCTAGTTTACTGGTCAGACTCCTTACCGGGTAGGCTATGGTGGCAGAGCGGCGACGCGACCGGCGAGGGTCGTGATAAAGGTGCGGCCGGATCCACCTTGGCAAGAGAGGCGCCGCTTTTATCACCACCTTCGGTTTGGTGCCGCCGCCCGACACCCGTGGTGTACCTGGTAAGGAGTCTGGCCAGTAATCTTGCAACCAGGGTTCGATTTTTTCTCCTTCCTAATATTTTTTGCTTTTTGTAACAAACACCCTGGTATAATTTTCATTGCCCTGCGATGCCGGGAACTCTCTTTTTTCCAGATCACGCCTCCTATGATTGCGGAAATCGCTCTGAAATCGTGTTGGACGAAGTCGCCCGCCGAGCGTGCCACCATGAAAGCAGTCCTTCTGAAGCTGAAAGATTTCTCGGCTCCCGCGTCAGATGTGAGCTTTAAAGAGAGAAAATGAGTGTGTGCGATGATGAATAAAGTTCCCCCGCAATATGTTCTTTTCTTATTCTCTTTTCTTATTGTTTGCATTCTTTCCTTATTGAGAGTAAGAAGTACTAATTCGATTAGTACCGTCCCCTTGTTTGGTTTTGCCATGTTGAGAGATGGCAAATTGGAAGGAAAGAAGAAAGAAGCATGAAGAAGAAGAATAAGAAGAAGAAGAAGGTAATCAACAACATATGTTTACAACCATTATCAGTTTGTGTGATAATGTAGTTTGTTTGGTGTCGTCTCGAACCTGTATAGACAATTTTACATTCATTGTTCATGGTTTCTGCCACTTTTCTTGGATTAGTTTCGAAAATTGACCTGCCAGCATACTTGTTACAAAAAGTAAAAAATATTGGTGAGGAGAAAGAATCGAACCCGGGATGCGAGATTGGCGGACAGACTCCTTACCAGGTAGGCCATCACAGGTAAACCGCTAAGTCCCAAAAACGGGCCGGCGGCGGCTGAAAAAGCGCTTGCGGCTTAATAACGGCCCAATAACCGGTGAGCGACCGCCAAAGTCCCAACGGCGGCTTAATAACCGGTGAACGACAATGTTGCGGAACATTACAGAAGTTGTGTTAGAGATGGAATTTTGAGAAAATATTTTAGGAGATGGGTCCTATTAGATAGATGATTCATTCTTTATTTCGTTTTTTTCATAAAAATGGATTTTATTTTTGGCGGCTTAAAAACGGCTTAATGGCGGCTGAACAGCCGCTGGCGGCTAAATCACTGGCCAGGAACGGGCTAATAACCGGTGAGTGAACCGCTGACGGCTAAACGGCGGCTTAATAACCGGTGAACGACACTGTTCCGAGAAAGAGTTTGAGTTGGAATTTCAAGAAACTATCACACTGATGGATAAATTTTGAATCTAATTTCTTTACTTTTTTCTTCCTAGATTGTTCCCCAGTGACCAATTCATCATACAAATAAAGGACTATAACCGTGAAACCTGTATCACAGGAGAACCTATTATGAAGAGTTTGAAGCAAGATACATATCTCGAATGGCATCTGAGTTACGAACTTTTTTTCAACTGATGAAATATTTCATTTGTATCAAGCTATATTTTGTCAGTTGGAAACTTTTTAGTATCTCTTCTTAGAACCAAGTTATGCTAAATACGTTGAACTTGTACATCTGGATGCGTCTCTATCACGGGTTATACGGTAATTCAAATCCATATTCATAGTTATTGAAATATGTCTCTTTTGCAATTTTCGGTTTCATTCTATTTAAAACTATTTGACGTTCACTACTTTTCTCAACTATTTGCTCTTTTTCAACATTTCTTCAACATTCAAGTTTCAATCCAAGCCGCCGCTTTCAGCGAGAAGTCGCAACGATACTCCGCTATTCCGGTGTTCGCAGTAAATCTTCACCGGCGCCGCTCGAATTATTTTTCAGTAAAAACGCTTATTTTTCTTCGATTTTCATGTATTTCTTGGTAATTTTTTAGTTTGTTACATTTCGTTTAGATAATTGAACAATCTTAATAACTATCCGCTTTCTACCCGTTGAATAATTACTCCATTATTCGTTTCTAGGCTAATCGATACAACTTGTGATGGCGTCGGGCGCCTCAACGCAATATGGAGGATGTTTTCGCTATCGGAGGACAGAAAAGGTTTGTTATCTCATGAACACGTTGATTTTTTCGGAACCACCTCCTTTCATTCTAACGAGTTTTTCTCGAAAATGAATTGTAATTTTCGGAAAATTTTCTGTAATTATCCGAGGTAACTGGAGAATCTAAATACAGGAGTTAAAAAGAATTTTCCGAAAATTACAATTCATTTTCGAGAAAAAACTCGTTAGAATGAAAGGGGGTGGTTCCGAAAAAATCGCCGTGCATGAATCTGATTATAATTTTATGAAAATTACCTATTCTTTTACAGAATCCGACGTATTATCCCTTGAAAAAAGCAACAGAAGCCCATCAGGACTACCAAAACGTTTCCATGAGAAATTCAGAGACAACGACGACGTTTTTCACATAAAATAAAGGTATTTTCATTTCTTTATAAAAGAAAATAAGCATGGTTATTTAGGACAAAACATCGTCAAGTGTACTCATCTTCGGAATCGAACGTATGTCTCCCCTCAAAGGATTTGTTACAATACTCAGCGGTATTCAACAAGCTAAAGGAGAAATCAATGTGCGTAACTATTGAACTTCGAGCAAATTTTACTCATTTTATTTCAGATTTAAAGAACAATCTTCACCAAAAAAGGATTCTCTCGAATGATAATAAAAACTCCGATCGTTCAATTTCACACTTGGATCGAAGCAATAAGAAGCGAAAGGAAACAAGTCAAATGGAGTCAAAAGCCAAGAATATTTTAATTTCTATTTTTCTTCTTTCTTCCTTTTTAATTGTATTTTTGTTTTTTCTTATAATAAACAATAATTATTCAACCATGTGTTCCGAAACTACCGGGGAAAGGGGCCTATTGGGAAAGTGCGCCGGGTGAAAGTTGGCCCGGTGGCAGCTAAACGTTGGTCCGTCGGCTGCTAAACGTTGGTCCGTCGGCGGCTCGCACCTTCAACCACCGTATGTTCGCCGTTGGGCAACTTGCGCGCCGCCGCCGGCCCGTTTTTGGGACTTAGCGGTTTACCTGTGATGGTTGACAGCCGGCGGCGCGGAACCGAAGATGGTAATGAAAGTGGAGCACCCCACGCCCAACCTATGGGGTGCGCTACCTTCATCACCACCTTCGATGTGGCGCCGTCGCCTCGCACGTTTAGCCTACCCGGGAAGGAGTCTGACCACCAATCTCGCATCCCGGGTTCGATTTCTTCTCTTTGCTATTGTTTTTTGCGTTTTGTAAGGATTACGGTGATATAAAAATTTTCGAAATCCGAGCGATTTGGAAGGAATTACAAGTGTCGGACCACCATTTCTCTAGTTTTTGACAATATTTTTAGGTCCAGATGTTCTTAGGGTTCATCTCCTTTCAAAAACTTGAACCTGATTGTAACCCTCATCTCTACTGTTACAGACAGCCTGTCACTGATCTAGATCTCCATTCAATTTTTGACCTTGAGAGAGACGTATTACAGTAGTACGCTCTCATGTGTTATAACTTTTTTGAAAGGGATAGTTGAACCAGATGTATGAGAACTACAGTAGTGGTTTATGGTTTTGAAAGAAATCTGAGGCTATGCTTTTTTTTCCAAAATATTTGGTAAGGTGTCATATAAAAATTGATCAAATTTGACAGGTCCCCTTGGTGTCACTTTTTGTCCCAAGTGTCCCAAATTGATATTTATCATTTAGAACACAACTAGATCTTCATTTTTATAGTTGACAACTTTTTGATAGCTCCGCCCACTTTTGAAATATGCGCCTTCAAAGATTGCAGCTTGCGATGAGAGAGGGGAGGACGCAGAAAAGTTACAATCCTTTAAAGGCGCATACCACAAAAGTGGGCGGAGCTATCAAAACGTTGTCAACTACAAAAATGAAGATCTAGGTTTGATCTACATGATAAATATAAATTTGGGACGCTTGGGACATGAAGGGACACCAAGGGGACATGTCAAAGTTGATAAATTTTTTAATAATGGCGCCACTTCTCGAATGCTATCTTTAAAGGCGCATATCTCAAAAGTGGGCGGAGCAATCAAAAAATGGTCAACTACAAAAATGTAGAACTAGGTTTGATCTACAAGAAAAATATAAATTTGAAAAAAAGGGCATGATATGGGACAAGACGGTAGTGTCAAAGTTGGCAATTTTTTCAAAATTTCGAAAGTTGGATTTCAACATTTTCACATTTTTAAAGGCGCATATCTCAAAAGTGGGCGGAGCTATCAAAAAATGGTCAACTACAAAAATAAAGAACTGTTTTTGATCCATCTAATCAATATAAATTCTAAATTCTAAAATCAGAAAATTGGGTCCGTGCGGCACCATCAATGTTTTCAACAAAAAAAATCAAAACTGCTCGCTCACAACGTTTTTTTCTGAGCTACCGTACACCCAGATTACAGTAACCCAGCTACAGTATACTGGTTGTCAAAGTGAGACTCTCGTGTTCTATCAATTCCAGTATTGAAATAGTTCCACTTTTTCTCCATTTCCTCCTCCCCCACTGATATCTGTATACAAACACTTTCACACTTCCACTTCTTCTCAATGTTATTATTATAGATTCGGTATTATTTAGTCTCTTTCTCTCTGTCTCTCTCTCTCTCTCTCTCTCTCTCACAGTCTTCTGCTTGATATCGTCGACAGCGTCCGCGCTCCGCCCCCAATCCCCCCCTCAAGGTTTTTTTCGTTTGGCAATGTGTCAGTTGTAGGCAGAAGAGGAGAAGACACCCCCACTATAGACGACGTCTTCTGAAGTTTCGCGCCTCTTCTCACATTTTTCAAGAAGATGCTCGTCAGGTGTCTCAGTACCTTAGTACCATTTGTCTTGTTTCTGTGGTAAGCATTCTTGAAAATTAAAAATCCTTTTTTTGAAAGTTTAACCATAATTTGAATCTAAAAAAGTGTAAAACGTTAATTACTTCGATTTTCCGTTTTAAAGCTTCAAAAACATCAAATTTTCAAAACTTCCAACAAAAAAAAATTCACCCAAGTTCCCCCTAACCTATCTCAAAAAATCCGTCATTTCTTCCCGTTTCCAACGATATATTTTTCCCCTCTTAACTCTCTACTTTCCACGTTTTACACACGTTTTTCTTATCCGGAAGAGAAAACCGGCGTCGGTGGCCTAGGATCCCGGCGGCCGTCGTTGGTCGCCTGAGTAAAACGTGTGTAACTTCGCATGGTGAAGGTTTTAGGCAATGAAAGTACTACCGTTAAAATCAGCAGAAAAAGGCGGTTCTAATGGTATAATTTTTGGATAAATTTAAGAATTTTTTTTTGAAAGGTTTTTGGTTTTTTAAAAAGATTTTTAAGGGTCTTTCGAAAGTTTCAGGCGACAAAAGTGTCACTGTTAGAATCAGCAGGAAGAGGCGGTTCTTTTGATATAATTTTCGGGTAAATATATTTTTTTAATTCGGAGGTTTTTGGGGTTTTCACAAGTTTTTTATTCCTTTATCGAAAAAATTAATGGTTTTGTGCCCAAAAAGTTCTACTAGATGTTTGATTACTCCCTTCTCTAGAATCCAGTTTGACCTCCCCCCCATTGTTCCTTTCCTTTCAGAAGAACAAGGTCACTCGTTTCTTTTCATTTTCCCCCGTCTAAAGCAAAATGCCATATGTTTCCTTCCATCTGCAACAAACAGAAAGTGGTTATTGATAAGAGACAGAAGATTGTGTTGGCAGAATACTAGAGGAGGGGATAGTCTAATCATAATCAGTGATTGATATTCTTTACGATATATCGATTAGACGGGGGGAACCTAGCGGTACTCAAAAAAAGAATACGGAAATGAATCTCATCTTATCAAAAAGGAAGTGATAATGGTTTTTTTGGGGGGTCGGAGAAAAGAAACCTGTTTAACCTGGGTATCCAAAAGCGCACTTTTTTCTAATGAAAATCATGAAAACCATATGAAAATAGCTTGAAACTCAAAAATAAATATACCATCATGCTTGTTACAAAGAGTAAAAAATTATAGCAAGCAGAAAACACCGAACCCCCGATGCGAGATTACTGGCCAGACTCCTTACCGGGTACACCACGAGTGTCGGCCGGCGGCGCCACATCGAAGGTGGTGATTAAGCCGACCGCGCCACCTTCATCTCCACTTTCGGTTTGGCGCCGCCGGCCGTCACCCGTGGTGTACCTGGTAAGGAGTATGGCCAGTAATCTCGCATCCAGGGTTCGATTTTTTCTTGTTGCTATTCTTTTTTACTTTTTGTAACAAGCAGATTGGTATATTTATTTTTGAGTTTCGAACAGTTTTTACATGATTTTCATTCAGAATTTTTTCAATTTTGTCTTTTCTTCAGGACACCCAACGTAAATTGCGGCGCCCGAACCCCATTCTTCGACCTAACTGTCTACAACGACTGGCCACAATTCGAGGACTATGTGAAAGGTGTCGCCCATGACAATCCTTCGTTTGTCCAGCTGAAAACTATTGGTAGATCACGGGAAGGGCGTCCCCTGCTCGGAGTTCGAATCGGGAAGCCTGCACCAGCGGGAAAACGGAAAATCGCAGTGTGGTTGGACGGTGGGAATCATGCAAGGGAATGGCCCGCGTTTCATGTTGCTGTGTATTTTATTGAGAAGGTAAATGTAAATGTATTTTTGGGCGGAGAAAACTTTTACAACCCGTTATAGAAAGGCTTAAATCGAAAGTTGGAGCTACCATTAGGCTTGTTACCAAAAGCAAAAAATGTTTGCACGGGGTGGGAATCGAACCCTGGATGCGAGATTACTAGCCAGACTCCTTACCATGTACACCACGGGTGTCGACCGGCGGCGCCAAACCGAAGGAGGTGATAAAGGCGGCACCTCTCTTACCAAGGTGGATCCTTCCGCACCTTTATCACCATCCTCGCCGGTCGCGCCGCCGCCGAGCACATATAGCTTACCCGGTAAGAAGTCTGACCAATAAACTAGCGACCCGAGTTCAATTCCCACCGGGTGCTATTCTTTTTTGCTTTCTTTTCTCATCACACTAGTTACTATTATGCCCCATTTACTGTCTTTTTTCATACTTTTTCACACTTTTTCCTCTCGCGGACGAGTTTTTCCTTTGGTTTTTTAGGCCACACTAGACAGTAGTGGTTATCTTCTTAAACGCAAACTAAGCTAATGACCAACAACAAGCTGTCCTCCCCTTGCCAAAAGGTGTAAAAAGTGAGATTAGAAAAAGAAACAATTAATATTACACCATCACACACATCCTGTTTATATAATGTTTCAGTTGGTCAACGGATACCTCGTCGACGATAAAATCACAAAATATGTGAACACATTGGATATTTATGTGTTTCCCGTTCTCAATCCAGATGGTTTCGTCTATTCGAGGACTTCGACGAGGGCTACGGTAGGTATACTGTAGCATACACTGAAATAGAGAAAACGAAAAAAGTGACAAAAAGAAAAGAAGAAGCTTGAAATCTTTGAAACTTACAATAAAAAATTCTTTTAAAAAATTCCAACTTTGAAAGCTTATAACTTTTCGAATTCTTGACCATATTTTTCAAATCTACATTTTTTGTGTAGATCAAATCTAGGCCTCCATCTTTGTAGTTGACAACTTTTTGATAGCTATTCACGCTTTTGAGATATGCTCCTTTAAAGATTTGGAGGCGAGAGAGCGTGCGAAAAGAGGAGAGCGTCTCGTTTCTCTGCGTCTCCTCCCCTCCTGCTCTCTCGCCGCTAAAGGTACCTATCTTTAAAGGCGCATATATCAAAAGTGGACGGAGCTATCAAGAAATTGTCAACTGCAAAAATAAAGATCTGGATTTGATCTACATGATGAATATAAATTTGTGACTCTGACATCATAAATACTAAAGTTACGCACTTTCAAAGTTAGCAAAGAAAATGCGTTTTTTTTTGCTTTTTTTTTCAATTTTTTCAAGATTTTGAGTTAAAATTCTAGATTTACATATATTTTCTTTATTCCAGATCCGTCAATGGCGTAAAAACAGAGCACCCGAAAACTGCACGGGTACCGGCCCGTTCTCATCAGATCTCTGTTGTGAGGGTGTCGATTTGAATCGAAACTACGATATTGGGTTCTCCCATAAAAACTATCCGTTCAATAATCCGTGTTCCGACGAGTTCCAGGGACCAAGACCGTTTTCAGAGCCAGAATCGAGGTGGGTCAGGAAAAAACTATTTTTTGGAAATAGTGATCTTTGAGGGGGCGTAATTAAGTCAGTTGATGTCTACCACCTTCAAATTTAACTTTGCTGTGTAGATCAAAAATAGGACTTTATTTTTGTAGTTGACAACTTTTTGATAGCTATTCACGCTTTCGAGATATGCGCCTTTAAAGATTCTAGCTTCTCTGCGTCTCTCCGCACTATTACGTCCCTCGCCAATCTTTAAAGGCGCATATCTCAAAAGTGGGCGGAGTTATCAAAAAGTTTTCAACTACAAAAATAGAGATCTGGATTTGATCTACATGATGCATATAAATTTGGGACACTTGGGACATAAAGTGACACCAAGGGGACATGTTAAAGTTTGCTAATTTTCACTGGCGCTTCTTCTCGGATGCTATCTTTAAAGGCGCATACCTCAAAAATGGGCGGAGCTATAAAAAAGTGATCAACTACAAAAATAAAGAGCTATTCTCGATCTATTTAATCAATATAAATTCAAACATTTCAGAGCCGTCCGTGACTTTGTAATGTCATCTGAAATCTACGGTCGCCTGTATGCACTAGTCTCCATGCATACCCACGGACAGCTATGGATTCTACCGTATAACTACCATAAGAGGACGTATCCACAAGATTTCAAAGATTTGGTGAGTGTGTTCGGTGGAGCGCGTTTGCATTTCTTACATTTCCAGGAAACGCTTGCCAACCGTGCCGCTGACCGTGTATTCGCCTATCGGGAGACCAAATATCGCGTCGGCACCGCCGCTGATATGTTGGGCACCGCGACGGGCGGTGCAACGGATTGGATTAAGAAAAATACACCGACAAAATATGTTTATGTGCTCGAATTGCCACCAGATATGAAGAGTGAGTTTAAAACAGTTATTTTTTTCAAAAATTACCAAAAAACTGGTCAACTTTGACATGTCCCCTTGGTGTCACTTCAAGTCCCAAGTGTCCCAAATTTATATTTTTCTTGTAGATCAAATCTAGGTCTTCATTTTTGTAGTTGACAACTTTTTGATAGCTATTCGCGCTTTCGAGATATGGGCCTTTAAAGATAGTAACCTGTGGTGGCGAGAACGCTCTCTAACCTCCCACTCTTTAAAGGCGCATATCTCAAAAGTGGGCGGAGATATCAAAAAGTCGTCAACTAATAAAATGAAGATCTGGATTTGATCTACACAATGTATATAATTTTGAACTAATTCACACATTTTTGTCAATAGAGCGCGTCTGCATAATTTCAGATTTTCGCGAATAAATTTAAATAGTTTTAAACGGTATTTATGTCAAAAAAATCCATTTTTTTCAAATTTCCAGCATGGTTCGCATTCCAAGTGAAACCCCACTGGCTGATCCCAATCGGGAAAGAGACTTGGCTTGGAATCGAGGTGATTTTCGATCAAGTCATCGAGGAGACCAAGAATTTCCAACCGACTGCTGAGACAGCGGTCACCAACGCGACTGATAACAACAGCAGATCTCCACGATTCAGACAGTTATAAAACGAGAGGGGGCGGGGCGTTGGGGGGCGTTTTGAAACCGGTTACGAAACGTATTAGCTCTGGGCACAGTTCTTACAACTGCGCTCCACCGAAATTTCCTTGAAAAATGTCTTTTTTTCTCTGCGTCTCTCAATTTCTCACACTAATTTCTTTGGTTTCGGTAGAGCGCGGTTGTAAGAAGGGTGCCGAGATAATAAATCGGTTTCAAAACGTCCCAAACGCTATCCAAAATGAGTCACACGAGGTCTTAAATAGGGGACATCTCATGCGGGTTTCTTTTCTTTTTTTCTCTTTTTTCCTTCGATTAGAATAAATTGTAATAATTACTGTATGTTAATTGATACAAACGGATAGACAGACAGGGCGGCCGAGAAATTGCAAAAATTCGGTCACAGAACTGCAGTTTTCGAGAAATTAAGTGAATTTTCAGTTTTAAAGCGAAAAAAATCCATTTTTCAGCACAAAAATTCGCTGAAAACGGTATTTTTCATCAAAAATCGGTAAAAAACTGGAAATTTCTGAAAATTTGAGATGTTTAATCAAAAGTTAGTTCAAAACTTTAAAGATATTTTTTGACATTGAAAAAAGTATTTTAAAAACATTATTCTCATTTTAAAACAAGAAAAAAGTGCTGATTCAACATGGATTTTGAGCTGAAAACGCGGTCCAAAAAAATGAGGGGATGCAAGCGTGCTCTCTTGGACTCGCCGTGTACTTCTCTCGGAGGAGCGATTGAAGGTTTAAAAAGGCGAAAATATGGGTAGAAACCACTAAAATTGAATAAAAAAAGTCATATTTTTGATTTAAAGCCTTGAAAACAAGAAAACCGTAACAAATATGAGAAAAAATATTAAAAAATGTTTAAAAAATGACGGTCAAATCGAGAAGAGCTTATTGGATGCAGCAACTCTTCTTCTTCTTTGGATAGTAGGCGTTGTGCCCGTCAGAAGTCTGAGTGTAACTTCCTTGCTGATTTGGGTCAAATCCCGGCTGTCCCTTGTAGCACGGGTACGGTAGAGCCGGTTCACCTCCTCCTTGGTTTCCGCCGGATGGGTACGGTGGGTTTGTGCCTCCAGGCTTATTATCCAACAGTGGATTGGCCGGTGGAGCGTAAGAAGAGTACGCCGGTGGCTGACTGACTGTCTCGAGTCCAGAAACACGGAGAATACGGAGATGAGTTCCATGTGGTGGCATCCCGGGGAGCGGTTGATCAAAGTCTCCCCAGACGAAAATGTTGCCAGAGTGACAAGCGGTGAGTCTAGGCTCAATCAATGGGCATGGCATTTGGGATGGGATTTGGAGCCATTGGAATGTTTGGGTATTGAGGGCCCAGTAGTCGACGAGTCGCTCGACTCCGTTCCCACGGTCGACCTCTCCTCCAGCCATGAGAATCGCATCTGAAAAATGTGATAGGAGATTCCGTTAGACAGAGCAGTGCGGAAGTGATTTTTTCTGAAACGGAAGTTGCAAGTCGGAAGGCGGAAGTCGGAAGTAGATATTTTCCGCAAATATTCAAAATTCGCGGAAAAACTAGTTTTTGGTTAATTAAAAGCATATTCTCTGTCCTTTCAGACCATTTTTCCTTATATTTCTGCGAAATGTACTTTTCAGAGTTGCGCGGAATTCCAACTTCCGACTTTCGGGCTTTTTTCCCCTTCAGATTTCCGACTGCCGGATAAGGAATTTTACTTCCGACTTCCGTTTTAGAAACAAATCACTTCCTAAATTTCACATTTAGGGAATGACGGAAGTCGAAAGTCGGAATTCCGCACAAATCAGGATAATAGATAACAGAGTTGCGCGGAAACGATTTTTTTCAAAAACGGAAGTCGGAAGTAAAATTCCAAATCCGGAAGTCGGAAGTAAAAACAAAGCCCGGAAGTCGGAAGTTGGAAGTCGGAAGTAGATTTTTTCGCAAAGATCCAAAAACTCCAAGAAAAAGTTCATATAATTCGCGAAAATCAGTGAAAAATTAGTTTTTGGCTGTCGAAAAGCCTTTTCTGTCCTTTTAGACCATTTTTCCTTATATTTCTGCGAGATGTACTTTTCGGAAATTCCACAATTATGGAATGACGGAAGTCGGAAGTAAAATTTTCAAAACGGAAGTCGGAAGTGAAAAACAGCCCGGAAGTCGGAAGTCGGAATTCCGCGCAACTCTGACTTACTGGTAACCGAGTCGAATCCACATTGTTTTCTTGGAATTGGCATTCCGCGTTGTGGATCTCCGGTACAGTTTTGTGAGGTGATCTGAAAAAAGTTTTAGAAATTTAATTTCTAAAATTATAACAAAAAAGACAACTGTACATGTTGTGGGTTGTTCAAACTGAGAAGATGAACACGAGTATTGTCAAAGTGTCCGTCTGGAGTAGCAGACAAGAAGATAATATTTCCATTGTTAAGAAATCCATCGTAGAAGTGATTGAGATCAGCAGAGCCCGGCACTCTAAAAGTGGCCACCGGTGGTTGCGGAGACTCCACCATGCAATTGATTCGCCAGATTTGAAGTCCTGGATTAGCCATCACAACGATCTCGGGCAGGTCCTCGCGCATAGAGCAAATGTATTCTCCACCAATGCACAATGCTTCTGGAATCAACGGACGAACGTTAGCGATTGAGAGTCCATCGTGCGACAAGTCGACGCGTGATACGTTGAGTCGAATTTGTCCATAAATGTGTTCCTCGGTGACAAGAACGAACGAAGAGCCTCCCTGTGGAGATGGACATTTGAGAGCGAATAGGAACTTCATTTTTCCTGGAATACAACAGTTTATTCCAGATTTGTAATCCGGGCTGACGGGTGACTCGTTTCAAACTCAATATTATAAGCTGAAAAATATACCGAAATGTAGATCTCAGCGAGCTCTACATCAGAGTTGCATGGAATTCCGACTTCCGACTTCCGGGCATTTTTTCCATTCCGACTTCTGACTTCCGGATAACAAAAATCACTTCCGACTTTCGACTTCCGGGCGTTTTTTCACTTCCGACTTCCTAGTTCCGACTTCCGGATAAGGAAATTCACTTCCGACTTCCGACTTCCATACAACTCTGCTCTATATCCGTGACATACTACCAGACGGAGTTGTGCGGAATTCCGACTTCCGACTTCCGTCATTTCATAACTGTGAAAATTTCGAAAAGTAAATTTCGCAAAAATTCATGGAGAACTGGTCTAAAAGGACAAACATAGGCTTTCCTTAAGCCGAAAACTGATTTATCACTGATTTTTTCGAATTTTATGAACTATTTCTTGGAGTTTTGACTTTTTGCGAAAAAATCCACTTCCGTCTTCAAACTTCCGACTTTTTTCATTTCCGCAGAACTCTGCTACGGGATCGGATGACGGATCGGTAATGTGCCATTCTAGCCAGGCCCGAGTTGTGCGTAAATTATTTTTGCTGAAACGGAAGTCGGAAGTGAAAAAAACGCTCGGAAGTTGGAAGTAGTTGCTTTGCAAATATTCAAAACTCCAAGAGAAAAGTCATAAAATTCGCGAGAATCAGTGTTAAACTAAATTTTTTATCCGGAAGTCGGAAGTTGAAAATAAAGTTTTCAAAACGGAAGTTGGAAGTCGGAATTTCGCACAACTGTGATAACCATCCGGCCCGTAGCAGGTCACGGCCGCGGGGCGGGCTAGAATGGTTTTTTTTAGCCACTTTCTCGGTTTTTTCACTTTCTCCCGACCCGCGGCACATTACCGATCCGTCATCCGGCCCCGTATTTTCTGCCCTTTTAGACCAGTTCTCCATGTATTTCTGCCATAGTTGTCAAGGCCCGGCCCGGGCCGGGCCGGGCTTAAGGCCCGGCCCGAAGGCCCGGGCAAATTGGCGCGAAAGTCAAATTTTCAAATTTTTTCAAATTTTTTGAATTTTTTTGAATTTTTTTGCGAAAAAGTCAAATTTTCGACTATTACTCAGAATTAGAAGAAGTTCTGAAAAATAGTCAAAAATGGTCACATTTCCGATGAAAAATTGAAAAAATTTCGAAAAAAAAATTGGGAAAAAAAGGGTCATTTTTTGAAGCCGGGCCTTGAAAATTTTCTACCGGCCCGGGCCTTCGGGCCTTGCCGGGCCGGCCCGGGCCTTGACAACTATGATTTCTGCGAAATGCACTTTTCGGAATTTTCACAATTATGGAACGACGGAAGTCGGAAGTAAAATTTCTTATCCGGAAGTCGGAAGTAGGAAGTCAGAATGGAAAAAAATGACCGGAAGTCGGAATTCCGCACAACTCTGGTCCGTAGTAGGTCACGGGCATAGAACTCGTCGAGATCTACATTTTGGTATATTTTTCACCTTATAAGCTTGCGTTTTGAGCGAGTTAAGCGGCGGCCCGGTTTGCAAGTATGTTTTAAGTACCTGGAGTATGAATGGATATCTCTCCAACGAAACATTTAAAGTTGGTATCAAAGATAACGAGTCCTGGATATCCCTTCCTCTGTCCACTTGTTCCACTCTGCTCATCAGCTTGTGGATCGTACAAAAAGTACAATTTTGAGCCATCAATCGACTCTTGCACATCTTGAAACACTGCCATTCTCCATTTACCATATTGAGAATCGAGCGGATGAGGGGATTGTCCCCATGCGACAGTGATATCTTCAGTGGTCACGCGCATTTTGAGGCGGTGCGTTACTCTGAAATTTTCAGAGTCTGAAAATAAGAAATAGGTATTCGTAAGAAGGCGATATTAGCAGCCCGCGCCTTCTTACAACTGCGCTCCAATGCAAACGAGAGAGTATCGGCGAGAGAGACGCAGAGTTTTTTCTTTTTTCTCGCGCCGACTCAGATTTTCACAGTTTTTGACATATTTTCGCTGTTTTTCCATAACAATTCACAAGAATTATTATGAAAATCACAGAAAATAGATCAAAAACCGTAAAAATCTGTTTCGCGCCAGAAAAAACTCTGCGTCTCTCTCGCCGATACACTCTCGTTTGCGGTGGGGCGCAGTTGTAATAAATATGCTCCTCTAAAATTGAATACGGAAAAAAACGAGTACTGCAACAAGCAAGGAATCAAAGTGGTCCGGCATTAGTAGGAATTTGAACTTTTTCGAAAACATTTTGAAGAAATTTATGAAAAATATGTGCAAAAAAAAATTTTTTTGTCAGCCCGAGATTTCCCGTCAATTTTCAGCCGTTTTGATACGATTTTTTTAAAATTCTGGAATCGAAAACCACGAAAAATCAATTTTCAGCAAAAAATTTTACTGAAAACGGTATTTTTCATCAAAAATCGATAAAAACTTGAAAATCCGAGAGAATTTTTACGAAAAGGCAAAATTTCCGTCAAGGAGGTCACTTTTTGTGTTGCAAATTATATTTTCACTCATAAATTGTTGTTTTTCGTCCATTTTTTCACTAAAAATTCGGAAAAACTTGAGATTTTCGGTTTAAAACTTCTTAAATATCAAATTTTCGCCAATTTTCTGAATAAAAGTACTTTAAAAACACTATTTTCATCTAAAAATGAGAAAAACGCTAGAATTTGAACTGAAAACGCAGTTTGACTGAAAAAATTATTTTGGCGGTGGAAAAACCAAAAAAAAAGTGCAAGCGCGCTCCCTTGCACTCGTCCGTGTACTCCTCTCGGAGAAGGTGTAGAAATAGCTTTTTTGAGATTTTTACAGCTAAAAGAGGCGAAATTATCGAGAAAAATGGCAAAAATAATAAAAAAGAACACGTTTTTTGATTAAAACTCTTGAAAACCGTAACAAATATGAGAAAATGACACAAATTAGGGGATAGAATCGGATGTGGATGGTTCATCATCAGTAGCAGCCGTCGCATTCTGATTGTGTTCATCGAGTTCG
Organism: Caenorhabditis remanei; assembly: GCF_010183535.1. NCBI lineage: Eukaryota > Metazoa > Nematoda > Chromadorea > Rhabditida > Rhabditidae > Caenorhabditis > Caenorhabditis remanei. The sequence goes on along the minus strand of NC_071328.1, from coordinate 1,813,164 downwards.
ACTTCCGCTCCGACTTCTGGAATTCCGTGAAAACGAGTGCGAAGTGGATCGACGAATAGTTGAGTGGTGGAGAGAAGATTCGGTGGATAATCCTGTTCAACCAATCGATAATCACCCATTTGACATTCGGTGAACAGTCCAGTGAGGATCGCCTTTTCAGAGTCTGGAATGGTCGCCGCCTCGTCTTCAATTGAATCCAACACTCGAAGAACCACCGCCGCTTCTGGAAATTCAATTTTTCACCGAAAATGTGAACATTTTTGATGATTTTTCGATTAATTCTGAATTAATTTTTTTTTAATTCGAAAAAATTTGAAATTTTTTTCTGAAGGCTGAAAATAAGAATTTTTGAGTGATTTCAAGTGTAAAATCTGATTATTTTACTTTAAAATCTTCCGAATCTTCTTTTTTTTCCAATAACAACTGATTTTGACAAGAAATGAAAGGAGAAATGGGTATTTGAATCTGAAAAATCTAATTTTTACAAAAATTTCGATTTTCTGGCTTTCCGGATGTCCCAAAACTAGTTTTAGTCCTCCTTTTTCAGATTTAAATCTCCGGAACTCAAAAGATTTGTTCAAAAATCATTCAAAATGTCCATTTTTCACTTATTTTCGTTTCAAAATCAGTCGTTTTATGACTAAAATTGTCATTTTTCTGTGTATTTCTTGCAAATTTCACCTTACAACACAGGTTTTAAGAACGGCCACCGCTTCGGGAAAACATATTTTGGAATTGCGGAAATTTCAAGATTTTCAGTGATTTTAGGCAAAACATTCGTTAAAATGACTAAATTTTTACGAACCAAGTTCATTGAGTGCAGGCATCTGCTCTTCCAACACAGAGCACGCCTTCATAAACTGATAAATGAGAGGCCATCTGAGATTCTGAGTGTCCGATGGTGTCGCACGGGCGGTATGCATATCTGTCACACGGATGTCCTCTACCATCTTTGACTCCAATGCGAACTGTTCGAATACTTTCTGAAAATAACTTTTTTGGGACGTTTTTGAGGGAAATTAGATGAAAATTTGAATTTATAAAAGTGTATTATTAGCAGCCCACGCCATCTTACACCTGCGCCCCATTGCAATCGAGAGAGTATCGGCAAGAGAGACGCAGAGTTTTTTCTCGCGCCGACACTGATTTTCAATATTTTGACCTATTTTTGCATAATTCTCACTCGGAAATTTGCAATTTTTAAATTAAAACTTGTGAAAATAGATCAAAAATGATGAAAATCTGTTTCGCGCCAGGAAAAAACTCTGCGTCGATACTCTCTCGTTTGCAGTGGGGCGCAGTTGTAACGAAAATGCTCTGCTAATAGCACAGCACGCTTATTACAACCGCGCTCTACCGAAACCGAAGAAAATTGTGTGCAAAATTGAGAGACTCAGAGAAAAAGAGACATTTTTCAAGGGCATTTCGGTGGAGCGAACTATGCCGAACAAATATTCGTTTGAGTTAATTTCCAAAATGAATTCTACACTAAAAATGCGATTTTTGTGTGGAAATTTTGTCTAAAACATCATAAGTTCTTACAAGTGCGCTCCACCGAAATTCCCTTGAAAATGTCTCTTTTTCTCTGCGTCTCTCAATTTCGCACACACTTTTCTCGCGGTTTCGGTAGAGCGCGGTTGTAAGAAGCGTGTCATCATCAAAATTACCATTTTCAGACTAAAATTGACTTTCAATTGGAGAAAAATGACTAGAAACTGATTTTGACAACGTTTCTCCTTCAAAATCGGTGAATTTTCTATGAAAAAGACGGTTTTTAGCTGGAAAACTCGGTTTTTGACTCATTTTCAGTTAGTTTCAGCTATTTTTCCAGAAAAATTGTGTTTTAGATCAAATTTTTATTGTCAAAAAAGCGGGTTCGTGGAAAGTCGAGCGGAAAATTGGAAATTGAAAATTTAAAAAAAAACCGTCGAAAAAAGGGTTTTAAACCAGGAAAATCTGCGTTTTGACCGTTTTTTGCACTGAAAATGTGAAGAAAGTAATGGAAAAATGAATTTCAAAGCCTAAAATCGTATTTTAGGGGTTTCAATGACGAAAATTGCGATTTTGGACATGTTTCAGCTCAAAAATCGCCCTTGAATCACGGCAAATCATGAAAAACCAACATTTTGACATATCGAACGCCGTTTTGGATCATTTTTTGGATTTTTTTTTTCGCTAGCGAAAATGACGATTTTGGACACGTTTTTGCTCAGAGATTGGTCCTGAATCACGCTGAATCATAAAAAACTATGAAAAACCAACATTGAACGCAGTTTTTCCACCCCAGCATCGTTTTGGAGCATTTTTGGCTCCTCATGACGATTTTTGTGAAAAACTCGGTATTAATCACAAATTTTGTGTTAAATCGTTGATTTTTGACTTTGCAGAGCTGGTGGAGCTCAAATTTGCAACTTTCTGCGTTTCAGATTAGAAAAGTTAGCGAAAAGTTGAATTTTCAGCCGTTTTTATGATAAAAATTAGCCAAAATTGTCATTTCCGACTCCGAAAATAGTTGATTTGAACCCGAAAAGAAGCGTTTCACGGTTTCAGAAATAAATTTTGAGCTTTTTGTCGATTTTGACACGGTTTTCTCATCAAAACGGCTGAAAATTCAACTTTTTGCCAACTTTTTTCTATTGAAACGCTCAAAATCGCAAAGTTGAGCTGCGATGCCAAAAAAATGCCGCTTTTTTCATTGAAAATCACGTTTTGAAGCTTTTTTGGCTCGTCAGGACGTATGTTTCCCAATTTTCGGCTCAAAGTTCTTATTTTTTGGCTCAAAATTATCATTTTTTCTTAAAATTCTCATATTTGGCTCAAATTTCTCGTTTTCGGCTTAAAATTATCTCTTTTTGGCTAAAAATGATCTATTTTGACTCAAAATTTTCATTTTTTGGCTCAAAATGTTAATTTTTGGCTCAAATTCCTCAATTTTCGGCTCGAAATGCGGATATTCACCTCCATCACATCTCTCATCGGATTAAAATGTTTCATAATGGACGATTGATGATGAGTGATCACTTGTCCCATAATATGACTCCAATTCTCATTTGGATCCACATCAGAATTCTCGGGCGGTACGATATTTCGATATCCCATTTTAATCCACTTCTTTTTATACTCCTCTGGCAGAGTTATCTCCTTATGCTCCTTGATGATCTCACGGATTTCGTCGATTTTCACTCTAAAATTCAATTTTTTCTCAAAACAATCGAATTTTTTCTGGAAAAATCGATAATTCCAGATAGTTCCACCCACTTAATCTCTTCACACGTCCTCTTCTTCACCATATTTCTATGAATATAATTAATGGCCACTGGCTTCGTGCCGTACTTGATAACACCGTCCAGAAGACTGTACAACTCCTCGCTCGTCCAATTTCCACCATTAAAACTTCGTCCGTCGTTTAGAATCTGTGAGAAATCAATTTTTGAATGTATTTTTACCCGAAAAATCAAAAAATCCGGTCAAAAACTGCCTACTCTATCCAACGGAGAGGGCTCCTCGACTTCCTCATCACCGGCAAGCTCAAACTCGAGCGAGCTGCCTGCAATGTCTTCTGGCAAGTCTTCAGACATTTCTTATCAATCTGAAATACTGAAAATTTGGAAAAAATCGCGAAAAAATGGATATAAATCGAAAAAAATCGGAGCGGAATATCGGAGTGTCGTTTGACGGCGAAAATAAGCCATTTTTCGCCCATTTTCACTCGATTTCCACCGGTTTCAATGATTTTTTCACGATTTTAATCGATATTAGTAAAAATTTCGTAAAAAATCGCTCCAGAACCTCCAAAAATTGGATAAAAATCGAAAAAAATAAAAAATAAATCAGTGTGGATTTACGGTAAACAACACGCGCTAGCGGAATATCGGAGTGTCGTTTGAGCAAGTCGCCGGCGAAAATTATTTATTTTTCGCATTTTCCACCGATTTTTATGAAATTTTCGCGATTTTTAATGGAATTTTTTGGATTTTTAGGTAGAACCGAAGATGAAGTTGGCTCTGAGACTTCTCCGACCGGCCGCCAATCAGAATATCAAGACGCCGAAGCTTTGGCAAGATCCGGTGCTCGGATACTTTGAGACTCACGGTATTTCGCGAGTTTTGCCATCGAAATTATCGATTTTTTGCAGGAAAAACCGAATTCTTGCCAGGACATGAGTATAATTTGAGCGACGAGGAGAAGAAGGCGGTTTTGTGGAGGTAAACTTGGAAAATGGGGAAAATCGAGCGGAAAATTGAAGATTGGTGGATTTCCGCGGAAATTCGTTGAGTAGACGGGTTTTAAACCTGGAAAATTGAATTTCTCTCAGTTTTTAGGTAGAAAATGTGAAGAAAATCGTGGAAAAATTAATTTCGAGGCCTTTTCCGCATTTTAGGATTTTCACTAGCGAAAATGGCGATTTTGGACACATTTTGGCGCAGAAATCGCTCTAGAATCACACGAAACCATTAAAAACCAACGTCGGACACAATTTTTCGGTTCCAGCGCCGTTTTAAAGCATTTTTGGCTCGTTTTGCTGAAAATGGCGAATTTGACCAGTTTTTTCTCATCAAAACGGCTCAAAATCGAACTTTTTGCCAATTTTTTTGTGTTAAACCGCGGAAAATTACAAATTTGAGCACCAATGCCTGAAAAACAGAATTTTCCATCAACAAACCGATCGTAGTTTCGAATTTTTGAATTTCCAGCTGAAAATCTAATAAAAACATGCATTACTGTGCTTTTTAAAGCTTTTTTTGCAAAAATGGCAGCATTGGACAGGAAATTAAGTACTTTTATGCTTCTTTCAGCTCGAAACGCGGAATTTTTCAGTGGTAGAGCTTTTTTTGTGCTATATTGAGCAAAATTACTGTATATACACTCTACGACTAGAAAATTTGGATTTTCGCGTTGAAAAAGGCTGAAAAATATTCAATTTTTCGCTAAAAACAGCTAAAAAATTGTTCGTTTCGCTCTCGAAAAACTACCTTGCTGGCTTATTTTCAACTTAAATCAGAGAATCGAGCTTCTAGTTTGTCAATATCTCTAATTTCCTTCCCAATTCCCTCAAAATAGACATTTTGAGCTTTTTGGAGTCGGGGTGTCGGAAATGACTCATTTTTCTCTTTCGAAGCGTCTCAAAATCGAACTTTTTGCCAACGTTTCTGTGTTTTAACGCAGAAAATAGCAAATTTGAGGTCTACAAAGCCGAAAAAAACTCAATTTTCTGTCCAAAGCTGCTATGAGCTGGTTTTTTGCCAAAAAACCCACATTTTCCTTTAAAAAAATCAGAAAATTGGCTTTCTTGGACCTCGAAGGTTCAATATCTCCATACTTGTCAACCGGGCCGACACGGGCCGGCTCATAACTCGCGTCAAAATGAATATTATGAGCTGAAATATATACCAAAATGTAGATCTCGACGAGTTCTATGTCCGTGACCTACTACGGGCCGGATGGCTATTCGTTAATGTGTCGCGGGCCAGGAAAAAGTGCCAAAAAACGCGAAAATGGCCAAAAAAGGCATTCTAGTCCGGCCCGCGGCATATTAACGAATAGCCATCCGGCCCGTAGTAGCTCACGGGCATTGAACTCGTCGAGATCTACATTTTGGTATCTTTTTCAGTTCATAATATTCATTTTGACGCGAGTTATGAGCCGGCCCGGTTGACAAGTATGAATATCTCTAATTTTCTTCCCAAATCCCTCAAATTCCTTCATTTTTTCCAGATACCGTGTGAAGGAGATCCTCAAAAAGGAGTATCTCCGCCGCGAGTACGACCCTCACAGCTTCAAATACAAAGAGGGCGTGACAATGGATCCAGCAATGTTCCGTTGGTATTCGGCCGACATGACTCAGGCGGAGTTCTTCCGTTTCACACCACGTACCGTCTTTCTCTACGTCGGCACCGTATTCGCCCTCTTCTATATCTACACTCGTTTGATGTTCGTCCCGATGGACAAATCGAATGAGGCGTGTCTCGACGGAAAGATTCTCTGGTGGGATCGTCAACAGGGAAGAACTCTTCAGACTGGAGGATCCGGACTCTTCGCTCCGACTATTGGAATCGATTTTTAAGGATTTTAAGCGAATTTTTCTACGCCGTTTTTCTAGTTTCAAGCAACAATTTCTTTCTTTTAACTTTAATTTTCTGTTTCTGTAGTTGCCACTTGTCGATAAAAAATCAGATTTAAAAAGTTTAGTTTTCAAAATTTTAGGGTTTTTACTAATGCAAACGCGCTCCAATCGAAAAGTCGGTTTCAAAACACTGCTGGAATGAAAAGGAAAATCCTGGAATGAAAGGGAAATTTGGGGAAAATAGAGCTTGTCACAAAAATTCGATTGGAGCGTATTTGCACTTCCGCTCGAAAGGCATAGTGCAAATGCGCCCCAATCGAACTTTGTGAAAATACGATTAGAGCGCTGTTGTACTGGACTACCACGCTCTGCATCTGCGCTCCATCGCACTTTCAATTAATAGAGCGCACTTACATACTTAAAAAATCAAATTTATTAATACAAAAATCCAAAAAATCACACACGTAAGCAAGAAAAAAAGTTTGAAACTTAAAAATAAAGAGGCCTGGAGGGGGAGGAGGAGTTCAATGGAATTGATAAGGAGCTTTCACAGAAAATTGGTATTTCAGTGCAAACGCGCTCTAATCGGGATTTCACCAAAAATCACGATTAGAGCGCGTTTGCCACTGGACTATCACGCTCTGAGAGCCCGTTGGAATTTTGAAATTTTGAAATGAATAGGGAAACCGTAAATTTTTTTGAAATCAAAATAAAAAAAATCAATAATATCTGCTCGACTGCAACACATCCAACTCCTTCTTATGATTCTGTCTCCGGATGACTAACGCCGTGGAGACGACCGTCAGAGAGACGATTGTGATGAGAAGGAGTGGGAGGACGGGGAGTAGAAGACGTGGTACACAAAATGGCGACGGCGCCAGAAGGCCACGGTCAGCAGGGTCTAGGACGAGCAGTTCTGATGTGGCCACGTCGATCTGGAATTCAGAAATTTGAAAATTCGAGAAAAAAATCTGTCAAAAAATTCGCTGCCCCCCTTGTGGTGGAGGTGCTTTTATCACAACCCTCCACCACAGATTATCAGTGACGCTCGTGTGGCGCAGGCGGTAGAAGAGCCGCCCGCAACCCGGAGGGTCAGGGGTTGGAGTTTTGCGTCTCGCCAAACTTTTTTTTCTTTTTTTTTTGTATTTTTATTCTCACCTCATAATCACTCTTATCCGATGGCGACTCTCTTTTTGTTCGATTCCCGGCATCGTCCACACTTTCCAGGAACTTTTTGACACCACAACTTGGAGGCTGAAAGGTAATTTTTTTTTAAATTCTTTAACTTTTTTTTTTCAGATTTTTAAAGGGAAAAATCTCGATTTTCAGCGATTTTCGTTAAAAATAAATGTGATTTTCAGAATCAGCGTGTTCAAAAGTGTCTATACACAAGTTTTCGCGGAATTTCAAATTTTTGGACCGCGACGCGCACGCGTCGCGGTCCTCATCATGTTTTCAATGTATTTAGTAGTTTTCCGACTATTTCTGACACGCAGAATCCAAAAATCATAGTTATTTTCTGCAGAAACTTCCAGAAATCGAGATATTTCACTTTGAAAATTTGAAAAAAATTGAACTTTTTTTTCAGATTTTTAAAGTGAAAATCTCGATTTTCAGCGATTTTTGTTAAAAATAAATGTGATTTTCAGAACCAGCGTGTTCAAAAGTGTCTATTCACTAATTTTCGGGAAATTTCGAATAGCAAAAAAAATTTCGACCGCGACGCGCGCCCAGCGAAAAACGACGCACACGCGTCGCGTTCCAAAAATTTGAAATTACGTGAAAAATGGTGTATAGACACTTTCGAATATGCTGATTCTGAAAATCGCATTTATTTTTGACGAAAATTGCTGAAAATCGAGATATTTCGTTTTGAAAATTTGAAAAAATTCAAAAAAAAATTTCGTCAACGCTTACCGTAACCTCCTGACACATGCCCATCTGTTTCTGGCACAACCTTATCTGACACGTAAAATAGAGTTGATTCGAGTCGGCGTACTTGAATACTTGACTGGACGCATGGGCCCGCATAAGCGACGCGTCATACGACAACTCGCTGAGCAGGAACGGATCGGTGGCGCATCCGTCGAAATCGACGACCGCGTGATCCTCACCGTCGCCATCCGTCACAAAACACTTTTTGACGAGCATTCCCATGTCTGCCGGTGTACACTCCCACACGTGGAATACGGTATCTCCGACGTTGGCGTAGGTGAGGGTGGGGCCGTTCGGACCGTCACGACGCACGGAATACTCGCATTTTGGCATTTGCATACTGTCGGAGAGTTCGGTGGTTGGGATCATGCTGGAAATAAATTTTAGAGGTAATTTAAGAAGCTTTTAGCGCTAAAAATCGAAAAATTTACGCGTAACGTCGAAAAGTTTTTTAAATTTTTCGGAGTTGCGTTGCGTGTGCGTTGCGGCTTTTATTAAAAGATACGAAAGCACTCAGCCAAGTCTTTTTGGCACTGTGCCAACCGCTGTGCGACGGAGCGCGTTTAAGCGAACCTACGCTTCGCACTCCTGTGTTAGCACTGAAATTTCTCGAAATTTTTCTGACCAAAATTTCTGAAAATTGGCTCAAATATAGAAAAATACATTTTCTATAAGAATATGCAAAAAAATTTTAAAAATTATCGAATAATTTTTGAAATATCGCTCAAAGTTGCAATTTGCGATTTTTTGCACTATCAAATGCAATATTTGCACGCACTACCACGAAAAAACTAGTACGAAAAGCTGAAAATTGGCTGAAATATGAAAGAAAATGTGCTCTATCAGATTTTTCAAAAAAAAAATTAACAGTTTATCGATTTTTCACCAAGCTAGACCTCAAAAAGTATAAAGCAGATGCACCATGTTTCTGTGCATTGCTCAATATCTCGAAAACCAGTCGGTCAACTTCAAATTATTTGAAGATTTTTGGATTCCGTACGTTTTAATTAGTATTTGTACAAAATTCCTGCTGTTTTTGTCGATTTTTAAAAAAGAGAAAAAATTCGAATTTTTTTCAATTTTTTCTGAAAAGTCGAGTCTTGACACTTTCAGACACGCTGATTCTAAAAAAAATAGCCAATTCTAGTTGAAACTCCTGGAAATCCTGGAAAAACGGATATTTCACTTTAAAAATTCAAAAAATGCAAAAAAAAGTTTTTGAAAATTTTCAGATTTTTAAGTTGAAATATCTCGATTTTCAGCAATTTTCGCTGAAAATAAATGTTATTTTCAGAATCAGCGTATTTTTAAGTGTCTATACACTAATTTTCGCGGAATTTCAAAATGCAAAAAAATTTGGACCGCGACGCGGCGCCGCGTCGCGGTACTAATAACTTTTTGCACAATGTAACTAATTATTCTGTTTTCCGACTAATTCTAACATGCTGATTTCAAAAATGATAGTTATTTTTCACAGAAACTTCTAGAAATCGAGATTTTTAGTTTTGAAAAAAAAAACTTAAAACTTAAATATCTCAATTTTCAGAAGTTTTTGCGGAAAATCGGAAAATCATTATGATTTTTGAAATCAGCGTGTCTGAAATAGTCGAAAGGCAATATAATACATCAAAATCACAATTTAAAAAATTTTTGGGCCGCAACGCGGCGCGCGTCGCGGACCAATTTTTTTGCATTTTGAAATTCCGTAAAAACTGGTGTATAGACACTTTCGAACACGCTGATTCCAAAAATCACATTTATTTTCGACGAAAATTGCTGGAATTCGCGCTAACCCACCTAACATCAATATTCTGCGTGACAATCTCATCAGGCTCCATATAGAAGCATTTCACATGGAACGCCCGATCGTTTTTCGTAATAAAACCAGCCGGATGGAATGACACAATGACAGTAACCATAAAGTTGACGCCTCGTGGGTTGGCCTAGAAAATGCATTTTTTCTACAAAAAATCGATAATTCTTCCACGTCACTAACCGATCGTAACCGTTGCATTCCGCACTTCCCGAGTGGGAGTGAATAGGAATTGGTTCCATTGTTCGCATAGCTCTGTCGACACGACTTATCCTTCGCGCGTCCCTTGACGAAGATGTTCCCGCGGAATGGTTTCGAAGTGACTATATCCAATGCCAAGTCGTTCTCCGCGCATATTACCTTCGGTGTACCTGACAATTTATGAGATGAGATTTATTACCCTTTTCCGAAACACATTTTGTTTTTTTTATTTGAAATCTTGGAGGTCACCTTGACAATCAAAAACCACGAAAAAAACGAAAAACACCGCGCTTCTCTACGCCCTGCGACTTCTTTCTTTTGTCTGCGCCCATGGCGCAGCGGGTTGCGCTTTTGCTTGTCACCCGTGGGGTCTGGGGTTCAATCCCCGCCTGGGGGACACACTTTTTTGTTTTTTTTAATTTGAAATTTTGGAGGTCCTGAGCCGGTTTTTGATGATTGTAAGGTTGTACACCCGCTCAACTTCACAATTTTCGAGGGAAACTCAGAAAACGCACTAATTTTTGCGGTTACGGTAGTTCTTGAGTTCTTGTAAGATTTTCGAAATGGTGAGGTTGTAAACGCGCTCTACTTTACAGTATTTTTTGAATTTTCAAAAATTTTTGAGTTTAACGACAAAATGCACGGGACTACTATAGTTAATGTGTGCCAAATCTTACGAAAAAATGCACAAAAACTTGAACTTCCAGCTAGTTTCAATAGTAATTATGCAAATACGCTCTACCGCAATTTCACAGATTTCCCACAAATCCTTTCATCCTTCTCGACCTTCACACACACACGCTTTGTCTCAATTAATGACAATTATCAATAGGGCGCACTTTGTGATCCTCCTGACCTCATTCTCTTGTTGCCGCCTATTAAACGAACCAAAAAAAACAATAGAGAAAAAGTGTCCGACATGAGGAATAATTAAGAGATAAGCCGGGAGAACATGTACTCCCCGCAAAAACAAAAAAAACCAAAAATCTTGAGTTTCTGTGCATTTTTTCATAAAGTGCAGTAGAGCGCGTTTGCAATCTCATTGTACGAAACGGAAATCGGAAATTCTGAAATTTCCGTCGAAAAACTACCGTAACCCCAAAGAAGGTTGCTCACACGTTTTACAGAAACTACAGTAACCGAAAATTTTCGAAAAAACAATTAACGCACTTCCAAAATCTACCGTAACCCCTACAGTAACCAGTTTACAAAACTACCGTAACCCTGTGCAGGCTACAGTAACCCTAACGTTGAAAAGTGATTTTCAACTTCACGTTTTCATAACGCTACAGTACCCCATTCAACCTCCTAACTACAGTAACCCATGACTCACCAATTATCGAATTATCAATATAATTGATCACTTTCGTCTGTCCAATCACTGTCTCCAATAGTGTTGTGCAGCAAACGAGTAGTCCTAACCTTAGCAGCATTTCTGGAAAAAAAGTTTTCAGGGAAAAAATTTTAAGGGGAAAATTTTACGGTAAAAAAATTTTTTTGAGTTTTTTTTTCAAAATGAATTTTCGAAATGAGTGGTGTCACCATGGGGTACCAGGTATACTAAATTAAACTGCTCAGTCGTGTTCTCCCTGTCCCCCCCCTTAAGTGGGCGGAGCCTCCGCGGTAACTAGTACGGAGGGAAAGGGGGGCGGTACAATCCCGAGACACAATAAGGGGGGGGGGGGGGGATCATCGCTTCTCAATTAAGCTGCGGGGCGATGGCCGCGAGGAGAAAACTTTTTAGTAAGAAGAAGAAGAAGTACATATTCATTCGGGAAACAAAAAAAAAGAGTTTCTGGGTAAAGGTCAAACCAGCAGAGAGAGGATGAACAGAGGAGGCGGATGGATAATTACATGGGGGGAATCGAGAATAGGTCAATTGAGATGTGAGGCAAAGCTCGACGACGACGTAATGATGACGGAACATCTGCTAGGAGAGAAAAAGAATTGTGGAGCCAGGAAGCCTTGGAAAATAACGGGACAGCTTGAGATCCCGTCACGGATTTGGGTTTAGTGAAATTGACTGAATTTGAACACTTGTAAGTTGGTCAGGTTTTGATCAAATGTTCCAAATTTTAGTTTTTCTGGTAGAACAAGTCTGAATCTTCATTTTTGTAGTTAAAAACTTTTCAATAGTTCCGCCCACTTTTGAGATATGTGCCTTTAAAGACATCAAGCTAAAACACTACATTCCGTAGGTTGCGTTAATATTATTGTAGCTGAGGAAGTGTGCATTTGCGCTATGATGAACTTTGTGTTTTTTGGTAGATCAAATCATGGCCACCATTTTTGCAGTTGACAATTTTCTTCTAGCTATTCACGCTTTAGAGATATGCGTCTTTAAAGATTCCAGAGTTTTTGGATTTTAGTGAAAATTGGTAAACTTTGACCTGTCCCATTGGTGCCACTTTATGTTCCAAGTGTCCCAAATTTATATTTATCTTGTAGATCAAATCTAGATCTTCAAAACTACTAAATACCCAGGAAAATTTCAAAAAATTGCGCTTAAAATTTTTTTTGGGAATTTTAGTGAAATTGACTGAATTTGAAGACTTGTAAGTTGGTCAGTTTTTGACCAAATGTTCCAAATTTATATTTTTCTGGTAGATCAAAAATCGGGCTACATTTTTGCAGTTGACAACTTTCTTCTAGCTATTCACGCTTTTGAGATATGCGCCTTTAAAGATTCCAGATTTTTCGGATTTTTAGTAAAATTGAGTAAATTTTGAAGTTTTGTAACTTTGTTAGTTTTAGTCCAAATTGTTTAAATTCACATTTTTCTGATAGATCAAAAATAGGACTTCGTTTTTGTAGTTGACAATTTTTGGATAGCCACTTTTGAGACACGCGTCTTTGAAGATTGTCCTCTCTCCTCTTCCAGTGCAAGCTCATTTTTCGCCCGTTACCTTATTTCCAATTTCCCTCTTTTACCGCTAATTCTATCATCCAGCAGATGTTTGTAATTGTTATGTACTTTATATGTTTCCGTCTGTCACCCCTTTCAAAGGAGAGAGAGAGGGAAAGAGGCGCAGACAGCTAGACACTCTAGCTTCTCTACGTCTCTCCCCCTCCCTCTAGGGGGCTATCTTTAAAAGCGCATATCTCGAAAGCATAAACAGCTATCGAAACGTTGTCAACTACAAAAATGTAG